>NC_054557.1:10939447-11239447 GCF_017654505.1 Polyodon spathula
TACTGTTTCCTTCTGGTGTTAAATAACCCTAAAGATGAAGAAATAAAGCATACTGCAGCATCGTTTCCAGTGTCCCTTATTGTATTTGTTTTATTGTAGTGCTTTTTAAAAGTGATATTGAATGATTATTGTTTTGTAATATTATGTAATATTTAGATAATTGATGTTCTATGTTATATATATATATATATTAATATATTATATATAATATAGTATAGATTAGATAATATATATATATTATATATATAGTATAATTACAAAGTAACTTATACTTACAAGACAATGAAAAACTGTCCGCCGTGCTTGTAATTTGTAAATCAGTGTTGTTACAGCCTCCTGAAATGTTTTTCCTCCATCGTCACTACATTTTTTCACAGCATGGGTGACTTTCCGAAAATGTCTATTTTCTTTGACATCAAAGAAAGCAATTCTAAAAGCGTGACACTGATTAATGCAATCTAAACACATGCGCCCCCCCCCCCCCCCCCCCCCCCCCCCCCCCCCCCCACCCCCCCGACCCCCCCCACCTCTCTCTGTCAGTGCTTTTTAGAGCAGAGGGAAAAGATGACCTGCTACCCTTGCTATACATTTAGCAAAACTACTCTTGAAACTTTTTCGATCTGAGTTTCTGTGCTTGGCGCTCCCTCTGTTGGGAAATTCGGACATTGCACTCTTTCAAAACCGCTATCATATAACCCCTAATGGTTCTATTTGGAACTACCGGTAATGTGGTTTTGTAGGGATAGGACAAAGAGATATGAGGTGCTTGTATTGGAATAGTTTGCTACAGAACCTAAAATAAGTGTTCCGAAGAAAGCCAGGTTATTGAGATGCACGGTCACGGACATGCATACGGTACGAACGGATATATATATATATAATATATATATATATATATATATATATATATATATATATATATATATATATATATAGATATATAGATTACACAATTAAGTTATACCAGTACTTTTACAAATCTGCTTTGTAAAATAAAATACACTTTTTGTTGACGAGTGTCACTTTTCCCCCACGATTTCCCATCAATAGAAATGTAAACTCATGGAAGCCTTACAATGAATAAACACCGTTAGCTGGAAAGCAGTACATTCAGCTTGGCATTTGAGAAGCGCTAAAAGCGCCATCACTATTTCGCAGAACAAATAAAACAATTGATCCGGTCATCTCTACCACAATAAAGAATGGAAATGTCGTTATATTATATTATATTATGCAACAGTACTTTCGGGTGACACACGTTTGCACCACACTTAGAAAATGTGGTAGGCCTACTTGTGTAATTATATATTGATTTAATTAATGTTATGTAAGCGAACTGAATATAAGAACAGCATTCTTATTTTCAACGACAGAACTTTATTCGGCCCACCAGTGCTAGTCTGGTTCCTAGTAAATAATACCTTTCTACTCTCTGTGTTAATCGTCTAGCGTCTCACCTGTGTTGTTTTTGTTTATCATTTACATAAAGGTTCCTCGGCTTTATCTCTTGGACCGTTTCTCTTAAATTCTTTATTTGTTTAGAAATATCGTTATACTGAGAGCATCGTGGAAAATGAGATTCCATAATTTGGTGTTTAATATTAGGGTACATTTAAATTGTAAAGTTAATTTCATTTTTAACAGTAACAGTAAACGCATATTTCCATAAACCAAATAACAATTATTTAACGCTACTGTTGGTCAACAATGGTCCAAATGCTTAAAACTGTCCTTTACAACTTATTGTAAATACTCTAATGCTGTATGTATTTTATTTTTTTATTTTTTATTTTTTTTTTTGTTTTTGTGATTGCCCTATGCAGTGTTGGTCAGACAGGGTTTTATATTAGTAAGCGCACCATCACATGCATTCTTGTTGTATACTATACTCTGAAAAAAAACTTCAGTTTTTTCCACTAGATGGCGCTGCTTCTACTTCTAAAATGCATTTTAGCTGATGTAGCCGATATACATGCCTGGCGATGTCATGGCAAATTTCAGAGTTTGCCATGACAGCGTCAACAGAGAACCGAAGAGATGCGACTCAACTCATAGTAGAAGCACCTTAGCACAGACTTATCAAACGAAAAAAAATAAATAATTGAATAACTGCAATAACCACCTAAAATGATAACACACAATGCCTTGTTTGAAATTTTCTGAAAGAAAAAAAATTGAAAGCTTTTGTCAAGTTGTAATGTTTACAAAGCCTAACTTTGCGTTCCTTACCTTTCACGTGGGATGTGCTGTGGACGGGACTGTCGCTGTCGTTGCTGCAAGGGTGCGTCTGCCAAATAAATAAATAAATAAATAAATAAATAAATGGGGCTGCTAAGGACCCACCTGTTATCAGCATATGGGACATAATATGCGCATGCGCATCAATATCATGTGTGGCTATGCCTCCAACATATTTCGTAGGTCGCATTCACATCCCCTTAGATAAGCAGTTTTCAGATTCAGTATATGTAACATTTAAGGTGTAATCTACCCCCATCGCCTGCATAATAAATATTATAATTTTGCAGTTATGATGTTCATTCACACTGTCTCACCTTTTCAACAGTCACAATTTACATGATGCTGTCTTAAAGCAACACTATTTATAGCGTTAAAAATTAGAACCACAGCCAACACCTCTCAAACGATGTGTTCTTGTATGTAGCCTTGCACGTAACTAATGTTTGCTTTGTTTGACTTTTGTTGTAAAGATAAGACATTTGCCTTGAAATGAAGTAATAATTAATCCATGAATATCGAGTTTTTTTTTTTTTTTTTTTTTTTTTTTTTTGTCAGTTCGAGTTTTATCTTATCAGGGATCATTGGGTTTTTTGTTTGTTTGTTTTTTTGTTTTTTAAATTGAAAAGTCAGTGTGGAACAAAACAAACAGCTGAATTTAAAATGATGCGAAGTAAGTTATGCTGGCAGTACTGACACTAGATCCAGGAAGGTGTTTCCCCTTTTAGGTACATCATATAATCGCTTGTCAGTTAAGTGACTAACAGAATGCCAACTAGTGTCCAAAGATAAACGCGCAGAAGGTTGAAATGCAGCGCAGCTCAGCTGAGGGACCCAGTCAGTATTCGCACTGCCTCAGTAGCGACAGGACTCAAGAGGCACATTTGATCCGCAAAGGGGGAGACATGGAAAGGCAAAACAACAAGAGTATTAAAGAGAGGTTTGCTCTGAGGAACAGCCTGGTGAAGGAAGCCCTAGCAGAATTCCTTGGGACATTTCTGCTAATTGTAAGTCCTGTAATGCTGGACATTTTATTAACTTTTTTTTTTTTTTTTTTTTAATGGATTTCTATTTTATTTATTTATTTATTTACTTGTTTGTTTGTTTGTTTCTTTCTTTCTTTGTTCCTTTGTTGGTTAATTTAAGGAATGAATATGATAGTGTCACTTCTAGGTTTAAAATGTTGTACAGGTCTAGGTATACAAAGACATGTTGTATAATCAGCTACATTAATTTGTTTGTTTACTTTCATAGCAGGAGGGCTGACAATGCAGACAGGCTTATTCTTTTAACATTTTCAACTACCTCTGAAACACAGAAGGCTTTCCATTCAGCTTAAACACATTTCATCAGATCAATTTAGGCATATCTTTCTGAAATCCTCTTACACTTATGAAAATGGATTTGAACACATTACCAATAATGCAATTAAGTTGAGTTAAATTGCATAGGTCAAACCAGAGTTGTTTGATGCCTGACATAATTTGATTATTTTGGAAGCCTAATGGGTGCAATTAAACACAATAATGTGTGTATGCAATTATATATTTAAACATATCTCCTTAAAGATTATTCATTAATCATTTACTCTGTTTTTTTGTCTAGTCCTTTATTAAAGAATTAATCAATTAAGTGGAAAATTGATATTCCACTCATTCCTGCTTTACATTTCCATGAAAAAAAAAAGTTCCATAAAATGAACAAGCAATTGTGTTTATAGAAATCAGAATCGAGTTTGTAATTTAAAGCAAAGTTATCTAAAATCAATGGAATCTTGAATGATCAAGTTTTTTTTCCAGCACACCCCTTGTATTCTATTAAAATTAATGAATTTTGCTGAACTTGTTACCTGCATGCATCAGCTATGACTGAGCTGGTGTACTGCATTTATCCAATGATCCAGCAGAGGAGAGGAGCAGGTATTTAAAGACATAACAAGTGGATTACTTACTGATCTGAGCACACATAAGACACCAGCACACCTTCCCTTTCTTTACTGGTGTAAGGATTTCACAATTTGTTTTGAGTCTATATCTTTAAATATGAAAACAAAGCTGAACGTGTGTATGTAATATACAGTACAATAGCTTTTGAGACTGCAAAGTTCTCCCTCTTACAGATTAGTTCAGCCTGTACAGATTCTGTTCCCTACCCAGTGGACTAGTTCCTCTTCATTTGTGAGATAAACACGTGCAATTTTCACTTATCCTTAACCTAATAACCTGGAAGGCTTGCTTGCCCTCTTTTTTTGGGAAAGTTGGAGCCTGTTTGAAGATTTCCACTTTTTACATGAAGCAGCATTTTACTGAATAAAAAATGGGCTCATAAACAGGTTCTAGAGCAAGCTTGATGTTCTAGTATTGATTATATTTGAAAACTGTGTGAAAGACTCACATATTACAATAGAAACAAATCAGCACAACACACCTCTTGTGTATTTCCGCGTGATCGCATGGACACTGCTTTAATAGCCCGCTGTCTCATGCTTTGAGGGCTTTAACAGCAGCTGCACTTGGGGTAAAATCGAAGGAGTAGAATGCACTAGCAGCTCCGGTCCAAAAGCTTTCTAATTAAACATGTTGGCTCTACTACAAACACCAATGTACTAATGTGCCCAATTAAAAAGACTAATTCCTATTTTTGGATTGCAGCTTTTTGGAGTTGGGTCGGTTGCCCAGGCTGTCCTAAGCAAAGGTTCAATGGGAGATCCACTCACTGTACACCTTGGCTTTACACTCGCAGTCACCATGGCTGTGTATGTGGCGGGAGGAGTTTCAGGTACTGTAACTAATGTCTGTAATCATACCTAATGCATTTACAGAGTGCCCTTTCCAAAGACATGATGTGGACAGCCTAGCTTAGTCCATTACTGTATTTTTAAAGCTGCATCGCCCTTGGTGACTAAAGGGTGATTTGTTCAAAACTGGAACAACTTCCCTTCCAAAAGATTTTGGACACTTTAGCATTGCAGAGTACCCATAGTGTTAGCATAATTCCCACAATTACCCATACTGTATTGCATTACGGTGTTTCTGTGTCTAAAATGCTGGATCATACAGCAGTTTATATTTGTAAAGTTGTATGATTCTGCAGTTGATTTTTGTCACACTCTGGCATGATTTGAATAGAACATAAGAACATAAGAAAGTTTATAAACAAGAGGAGGCCATTCGGCCCATCTTGCTCGTTTGGTTGTTAGTAGCTTATTGATCCCAGAATCTCATCAAGCAGCTTCTTAAAGGATCCCAGGGTGTCAGCTTCAACAACATTGCTGGGGAGTTGTTTCCAGACCCTCACAATTCTCTGTGTAAAAAAGTGTTTCTGTTCTGAATGCCCCTTTGTCTAATCTCCGTTTGTGACCCCTGGTCCTTGTTTATTTTTTAAGGTCGAAAAAGTCCCTTGGGTTGACATTGTCAATACCTTTTAGAATTTTTATACCTTTTAGAATTTAGTCTTATCCCTGTTTCAAATGGGCAGGAATCCTACTTGAGAAACGACATTTCAACTGACCCAGTTTCCACCACCTGTGCTCAGTCAGAACGCAATATAACAATGTCAGTGTTTTAAAGGTCAAAATATAATGTTGAAGATGAGCCAAGATAGGATGGTGTAACAGGGGGTTCAGTACTTGAGTGCTTAACCATGCATCATGAAATATGGTAAAACATAATGGGTGAGCATATTAAAAAAACAAATCAGTAGAGAAATAAAAGTATGTGAAGCATGCAGATGTACAGTAAAAATAAAAATAAAAAAAGTTAAACATTTTCTTTTTTTAGCTAAACCATTCTCCTGCAAGCCCCTTTAATTTTTCTGTAAAATCATTTCCAGACTTTATTTTCTCTTTGATGGAGTTTAACCCGTCACTACAGGTTTACTCCCTGTGCAACAATTACTGTGCAAGTGTGCTGTCAAACCCCTTGCGGCACATACAGTACTGTTAGGTGAGATCTTAATACCAGCTGCTACAGTGTTGTGAAAACAGGCTTTGCCTGATTCAGTGTGACAATACAATCTAAAAATCTACTGAAAAATGAGAAGGCACAAAAACACAAAGTTCCCATGCTAACTACAAGTAAGACAATGCATTTTAAAACTTCCACATCCCTTAAAAAACCCTCCCAAGTTTGAAAAAGTAAAAAGTAGAGGACCAGCATACCTATGTGATAGAATATGAATCCTCCTACACTATACAAATGGGAGCAGGTAAGTACTGAGTGATTGTTTTATTTAAAATAAAGACTATAATATGTATGCATGTAGTAAACAAACGGCAATCAATCAAATTTAAACTGCAGCAGAATATTTCAATAGCAAGATTAGATTAGAGATTAGATTGTGAGATTGAAATGGGCCCCTATGTCCCCTTAATATCTCAGAGCAGAGTCCTCTTTGGCCAAATTTTGAAACGAATGCACAGCACTGTTGTTGCTGTTTAAAATAATAAACTCAGCGAGGACAACTGCATGTGTTTCTGCAAGGCTGAGCCTTTCACCTACCCACACGACCACGGGAAACTTACATGTTATTAAATGACATCAGTGATAATTGTCTGAGATATCAGACTAATGAGCTTTACTGGGGCACACTTCCTGCATAGAGGTGCCTGTGTAGGAATCAGGTGTTGGGCTTTTTCCCAGCTCTGGTTTTCTGAAGTAGTTAGCGTGTGGAAAAAGCCTAATGTTATTTATTTATTTCATTTTAATTTCGGTTTGACAGACAGCAGTATCCCTTTGTAACACTTCTTAACCAGGTCACTTTTCAATTCAGAGGGCGCTTAAGCAAATCCACTCAGATTATGTTAGCCTCAATCCAGATTGACTTTTTCAGTCTGTCCCCATGGAACTATTTCTGAACAGAGTATGGATTCTTTCCCAATGTGCTTTATGACGTTGTCATGGAGTTAAAAGGACATACACCAAGGTCATATACGTGGCCATGGGTGTTAGTGGTTTACGTTAAATTGAGTCTGGAGAGTGGCTAAAACATCACTGTGAAGACAGCAATGCAATACAACAAAACCTTAAGTCGCTGCTCAGTTGATCTTATAGGAGGTTGAAACTTACTTGCTCTTACTTTATGACATTCATTTTTAGTTTCTGTTATGGAATAAATGAAAGTCTTGAACTAGAAAAGGTATCTGCCAAAATAAACTGAGTTTACAAGAACGTATTGAGTTGTAATTGATCCAAATGAATAATAAACCACAACTGCACTATACATTTCTTTGACACTGAAGATCACTTATAAATCCCAGTATAACTGAGCGTTAAACACTCACTGAAAAGAGTAACACGTTTTAATACTTTAAAAATGGCAGTTGGGTTCAAAGACTTTTGTATTCTCAGCTAGATGTACATGGCCTATTTAACTGAGGCATATACCAATCAAAGTACCAGCTGGAGCCAGGCAATGCAGATAGAAGGACATTATTTTGTTTTGAATATTCTGTTCAGTGTTTGAACTTGACCTTTGCCCTGTTCTTGACAAGTGACTGATACGGAAAATAAAACTGGTGTTCTGACTTTTGGCTGATATAGGTTATATATATATATATATATATATATATATATATATATATATATATATATATATATATATATATATATATATATATATTACACTGATATTTTTCAGTATTACTCAGAATATTTTAGTTACAACATTTTGGTTTTTGATCAATCCAGAGAAACTTTGGGGAGAGTGAGTGTACATTTTAGTCTTGTTTTGTAATTCTGGGTGATATGATTAAAAAAAACCATTTTTGTTACATTTTTTTACACGATGCATTTTGCCTCTCTGTTGCACATAGGTATGTCCTGTTTCGACATGAATGACTGTTTTACATAACGGCACAGGAGAATATGACTACTGAAACTTGATTTTGCTTGGATACTCACAGATTTTGTTAAATACATTTTAAATAAATAGCAGAACATGTCACTCTCTGAACTTGTCTGCAAATATGTCAGAGTGCTGGCAGAGTTAGGAGTTTGACGAATTGGCCACACAACTCTTTAAAAACTATGTCCACACAGCACAGCATAGCTGACACAGTTAACCTGGTACCAATGCACAGGCTTTGTTCTTCTGTCTCTGTCTAATTCACTGAAGAAACGCCAGCACCATCACCTAGCTCATTTTCCATCAAGAAAAGAAAATTATTAAGAAAAATGGTTCATTTTAAATACAAAGGCAGCCTTCTCTGCAATAAGACTTTATTATAATTATCTGGGTACACAAAAACAATAATTAGACCCAGAGTGTATCACTTTTCTTGACCTAAGACGCTTGTTATGGTATACGATTATATTGTCCACAGTGTTGTGCAAAAAAACACTGAAACGGTAACTGAGACACTTTGACCTCCAAACAAACCCTGTTTCTGCCTCACAGGTCATTGACACATCAAGGTTTTGAGAAGCCAAGTCCATTTACTTCAAAGTGGCTTTGAAGCAAGGCAAAGGTTTATTTTTAAAGATGACTTATACATAAACCACAATTAGTCTGAACCATTCAGCAGGAAAGTCATAATTATTCAGAAATATCTGTAGTCATTATGCAAATATGCTACCCTGTATGTGTGGGTATTGTGCTACATAGCTTTGTTTGCAGAATTTACATAGAATCAGACCACACATAAGTGCACTCCAGTCCTATGCATTACCTGGCATGCTTTTGCTTTCTGAATAGGACCTAATGTACTGATACATGATATGATGCTTCTTGAAGTCCATCATCATATCAAAACCTTAAGGGGGGTTGAAAGTGGCTTGCCTATTGCTGTATGAATTTTCAAATTCTGTCGTGCAAGAAATGTACATATTACATAGGCATGTGCCAAAAATTGAGCTTAGTGTTATATATTGTTCATTTCAAGGTGCTCACATAAACCCTGCTGTCTCTCTGGCGATGTGTATGCTGGGGAAGCTGAGCCTCTGCAAATGCCCAGTCTATGTCGTGTCTCAGTTCCTTGGTGCGTTTGTTGGTGCCGCAGCAGTCTATGGACTTTATTATGGTAGGTATTACAGCATCAACTATCCAGCATTAAAAAAAAAGACCAAAAAAGACCAGACTTTCATTGCACGGTCTATTTGTGTTATTGACAACATTTGCTAATGATCTGAGTACAGCTAATTAGATAAGATAGGCCTGAGACTTTCTGTGGTTTTATCTGAACTTACTCAAAACAACACAGGTAGGATTTGGTTGCTTTGTGAAACTGATATAACTTTGGAGAAAATTTCAGCCTCTAGGGAAGTCTTTGGGCATTCACCTCTATGCTGAATACTATTTTTTATTTCAAATGGTAATCCTCTTTTGTTGACACTGTGAAATGGCAGAGTTCTGTTGTATTTAAATACTGAAATAGTTCAACGATTCCTTTTTTTCTTACAGATGCCTTCCTGGATTATACAGGTGGAGTGCTGACAGTTACTGGCCCCAATGCAACAGCACACATTTTTTCATCCTACCCTGGCAAACATCTTTCAATCTTAAATGGATTTATAGATCAGGTAAGTATATTATTCTAGCCTAGATTTCTATATAGATAATTAACAATTATGTACAGTAAATGTTACATCATTTCTAGTAACTGGAAATCAGAAACTGGAAATAATATTCCTATGAAACCAAGGTATTTTATTCTTGCTGAGGAGTACAAAACTATATATTAATATATAGCAGAACATAACTGTTTATAATATACATAGAAAAATAGACATAATTAGCAGTCACTTAAGTTAGTGCTTTTAAATGGACATGGAATTAATTAGCATAAAAATTGCACACAGCTAACACTATAATCTAAACAATACCCTCCACACGGGGAATGACCAGAAAAGCAACAAAAAAAATAGCAACCAAAAAACAAGCCACAGTCTCTGATATTATCCTCTGTGTCTGATATTATTGCTTAAATAAATTAATTATATCTACACTGTTTAGCAGTTACAGACAGCCAAAGGTTAACAGCACATTGCTGTGTAACTCCAAGCATTTTATTTGCACAGCTTCTGTGGTGTTTTCAGTGTCTCTGTAAATGAGAGAGAGAGAGAGAGAGAGAGAGAGAGAGAGAGAGAGAGAGAGAGAGAGAGAGAGAGAGGCTGCCCTCTGTAAGCATAATAAACTGAAATCTCTGCAGACTAGTGTGCCTCAATCCTGAACAACCAGAGGGTAAAGTGGTTGTTTATTCAGTTGCTTTCAGGTGCAGAAAAATAAAGTTGGTCAATAGCATCCTAATTTAGCTCAAACACTTAGAGAGCCTGAATAGTCTAATGCAGGCAGTCATCAATAAAACACCTGAGGCTGTTTGATCCAAACGGATGTAGTTATACCAGCTGTGTCTGCCTTACTGACAAGTAAGGCTAATGGAACAGCACCACTACAGGCTTTGTTAGATAAAGGGGAGTGGGTTTGGTTAAGTCTGACGCACAGAGCTGCAATAAAGCAATGTACAACCAGCTACAAAGTCCCAACGTGTAGTAGTGGCAAATCTCAGACTGTCAACAGTGGGTGCTGCCTATCTGATTGTATTACGATGGCACATTGTAAAGTTCCTTCTGATAGCTTAATAAAGGCAGAGTTTTCTCTTCACTCTGATGCACAGGTTATAGGAACTGGTGCATTACTCCTCTGCATCCTCGCCATCCTGGACAACAAGAACAAGGGCGCCCCAAAAGGAATGGAGCCCTTGATGATTGGTCTCATCATCATGGTTATCGGGGTCTCCATGGGCCTGAACTGCGGCTACCCGATTAATCCAGCACGTGATTTCAGCCCAAGGCTCTTCACTGCCATAGCAGGGTGGGGCACTGAAGTGTTCAGGTACATCTAACGGCTTGATGAAACCCAAATATTGTACAGTATGTATTGCTTGGGGAGTGAATACAAAATGTCATCAGTCTGCAGCAGAGCTATTTTACTGTACCTTGAGACCTGTTGGTTCCAGAAACCATGATTAGGCACAGACACACTGGGTAACACTTGAAAATTACAAATTATAAGCTAGTTAAAAAAGAAAGTGGGAAACTGTAAAATGATTTCGAGTGATATCTAGACTTTGTTGTGGACTGTTTCTTTTCTCCCTTGGCAGCACCGGAAACCACTGGTGGTGGATTCCTGTGGCTGGGCCGCTGGTTGGAGGGATGGTCGGAGCTGTGATCTACGTGCTCTTCATCGAGCTTCACCATGGGGACCCTCAGAAGACTCCAGAAGAAGAAAACAGCATGAAGGATAAATACGAAATGATTACACTGAGCTAAACTCCCCAGACACCAAGATTAGACTCAAGGAAAATTCAACTGACAATCATAACAAACAGGTTCATCCTCATCTGAGGAGTGTCCCCTAACATTTTTTATCAATTCTTGGTATAATATTCCCTTTATCCTGCTCCCAGAGACGCTTGGGGTGAAAAGGGGTGTTCTACAGATTTACTTGCCAAAGTATTAGGTTGCAGCAGCCTGATTGGACAGATCTAGTGAGTGAGTTGGTCTGTACATTAAGAGCCCCTGGCCTATGCTCTTAGTCGCTGATCTCTCTGCATTGTTGGAGAGGAACAATGTCATCAGGGTTGAGGTCAATTCCTTTTAATTTGACATAGGCTTTATTGAGCAAACATACATACAACCTTAACAAACACATGTGCAACTTGTCAACAGCACATGGAATTACGCAGTTGCGTGTGTTTGCTCAATAAAGCCTCTGTCGCAAATGGAATTGGAATTGATTAATATAGAATTTACCCCAACTCTGAATGTCCTCATTCCCATCAGCATTGCAGGCTGAACGGCATCTGCCAACACAGTCCAGTATCACTGCCTCCCACACCAGCACTGTCCAGTCGTTGTATCCCAGCTGTTATCGCTGCAAAGTTTGCCCACCTTGGTAATAGTGACTAGCACAAGGTGTTCATTTTTTGGCAGATGCGTCAGTGTATATAGAACCTACAATGTTCTGTTTTGCAATGTATTAATTATTCCACTGCTTCTGTTGTATTTATTTGAAGAACTGTTGAAGGAACAACCCACAGTCTTTTAGACGTTAGTGATTATCAGCAGAAATTGGCTGTCCATTTCTTTTTTTGTAATTGCACTTTAAATAAAGAAAAATAGCTATGTTTTTAATAAATTAAAACTATTTTAGTGTATTATAATCTGCTTTATTAAGTAACTTAAAAAAAATACAGTGTCACACATGGTTTAAACAGTTATTGCATATTAAAGTTGAAATTATAAAATCTAAGATTGTTCCTATAAAACGTTATTAGTGTAACAATTTGAGGAAAAAACGCTATTCATTGCTAATGACTCAAAGTAGCAGTCGAGGCACGCTGGCTAGTGGCAGGTTTCAACGGGTTTGGGAAGCTGGTGCAGCTCATCCCTTGTAATCAAACTGTCAGCAGTGTGTGATTGATGCTGCACAGAAGGCTAAGACTGGCAGAATGCAGTAAACAAACACCAGGGAATTATATCTTAGTCTTGAACTGCAGCTTTATGTCGATGGTCATCGCCCAAGCTCATTGTCTGGCAACAAGCCGGCTGATGTAAAATTGATTTACAGATACAAATGGCTGGCTTTGTAATGCCGCTCCTTAATAGAAGGTACACATTTTATATATGTCTACTCTAGCTTTGTTTGTGTTTTTTTTAGTTTTTTTAAGACATGAGCACAAATGCCATTTTCTGTTACAAATAAACGTTTAATTTAAATTGTATATTAGCATACGAGATATAGATTTTTTTAAACCTATTTTAATGACTTTTTTATCATATTGTGCTGTGCGTCTTGATTTAAAAAAAAAGTTTTTCAGGTGATGTGTAAATAATATTAAGTAGAATGCATGTTTTAAAAGATACTGTGTGAATTTGGTAAAATTTGTGCACTATAATCTGAGTTGTCCATTCAAAACAAAAAGCACTTGTCTTGCTTTCTATTTGTGTACGTTACTGTCATTGTCTTATTTTACAGAAATGGTTGCTGTTAAAAGTTACTCATCGGTTTCATTCAATATTCATTTTGTGTATCTTACTGTAGTGTGTGTGTGTGTGTGTACACACACACACACACACACACACACACACACACACACTATATTTCTATTTCATTATTCCAGATATTCAGTCTATTTCTTGTTTGATCAAAACCCATGGTCCCAAAGATAAGTAGGCTGTATTTTAAAGACAATTATACAATTGTATTATATTATTTGAATAAAATGTGATGCAAAGCTACCATTGTAAACTAACATTTATCCCTCACAAGCAGATGTCATAATGTGGTGTGGACAGACAGACAGCAACAGTTTAACAGGGCAGGCGTGTATTCAGATGCCTGTAGCAATACTTAACAGAATCACCACAGGTGACAGGCATATGCTGTCTTCCAACACCATTTCGATACGTCGGCTTTTAGTTGCTACGGAGCTCGTTTGTTACTATGGGAACAGTTTCGCAAATACCACAAGCCTAACTGCATTTTGATTGTGGAATCGAGCACACTTGGTTGGTTAGGTTTTTTATTTTTTAATTTCTCAAAAGTTTGAAAATATTGGCGCATAAGGTAAGTATGCAATATTTATATATTTTTAACGTTTTTCACCTGTTCCCCTCTCGTCAAATACATTTTCTTCATGATATAAACTAATCGTTGTCAACTACAGGTAGGCCTAATGAAAATAACATATTCCGGAATGTGTTTTTATTTGTTGATGTAGCTATTTATCTATTTATTTATTTGTTTATACTTTGTATTACACACAAGAACGTTTCAATCGTCGTTTAAAATACATTTGCAAATTAAGTTCAATTTGTGTGCCCATCAAATAAGAAATAATAGCTAAGAAAACATTATTTAATAGCTTTCATATCATAACCCTATTATACATGTTGTTACGTATAAACACACTTTTCAAAAACATTTGTTAGTAGCCTATTTGTCAATATACACTTTTTTTTTTTTTTTTTTTTTTTTGTTTCGATATAACACTAAAAAGAGCAGAATATATAACATCCTGGTGCGGTTTTAAAAAGTTTATTCCTCGCTCCCCTATTAGATTTACATTACCATTTGGATGAAGCCGGAGACATAGTATCATCTTTATGTTTCCGTGGCATTTACGTTTTTTTTTTTTTTTTTTTTTTTTTAATTTATCCTATTAGGATGTCAAAGAATCAGTGGGGGACTATTACACCTGCCCCTTTCCCACTGGGCTACCAAACAATGAACAGCTATGAAATACAACAGGTTACAGAACGATTGCACAAAAATGACAAGTGCAAGCAATGCATTCCAGCAGTCCCCAGTGGCAACAATGCGCACTGCAGGAAACTGAAGCATGAAGAATTGGAACAGCTGACTCGACGACTTACAAAAAACTCAGCGGCGAAAGCCGCAGACCAGAAGAGAATCCCGCAAGGGAAAATGAAGGAAATTGGAATTATAAACTCGTTTGCTTGGAAAGGTTGGAACTGAAGAACTGAACTAGGAACTATCAGGTTGACATGTCATGACTTGTGAGGAGCACAGTCCAAGCTTTTGTTAAACTGCACAGGTTATTATTTTATCATCAAGTAAAATTGATTTGCTGATCCCTGTGCTTTGAAACGCATGTAAAGGTGTCTAAGACATCATGTTAGTATTTAAGGTTATGTTTGGTTTGTTTTTCTTAGGACCCATCATGTTAATTAGCATGCATTTTTAAAATTGACTGTATAATATTAAAAGACCAATATGCATGAGTACTGTGTTTGAGTTTTGTATTTCTTAGAAAGGTCTATGGCTTTGATGGGAGCAGTCTGCAATAGGGCATGTTGAAAAGGATGGATGCATTTACCTTGGTGAACACATAACTCCACCCTTATAAAAGTGTCCCTTTTCCCATGGTTATATTATACTATGCATTTACCATAGCGTTCCATGTTTAGTAATATGCTTCGTCATACCTCGCAATAATATACAATGCTTGCCCATGCTTTATTACACTTTGCTATGCTTTTACTGTATGGCAAATGTTTATAAAGGCAGTGGAAAAGTTTTTCTAAACCCACTCTTTGTGTTGAATCCTAAAGTAATGCTGCATGGTTTATTACATGGTCTTTATTAACCATTCTGACATGTTTATAAGTTTGAGCTCACAGTCCCATGTTAAAATGTAGTTATGTACAGTTGTTTCTTTTCACATGTAATCAGTACCTGTATACCATACAATTGAACCTGGCTGTGGCGCATCATTGTTAAAGGAATCTTCAGGGAAATCTTTCAGCAGCTATAGCGCTATAGAAATAAACCCAGAATGCCGGAATTTTCAGGGTGCAGAAGTGGCTTATGATCCTACATGTAACACTTTTGAGGGTGAGCACTTTTTTCCGCCAATATAGATATATATTGTTTATAATGCTAAAAACAGATCCAATTCCATCCCTCCTTTATCCTTTATCCTATGGCTGACCGCATTGAAAGTTAAACTGGATTAAGTACAGTTGACATTAGCTATGCGCATTGGGTGTACAGTACAGTAACTGGACTGCACACACCTCATTCATTCATGGGCATGTTGTGTCTTGTTTTCCTATTAGATTGTGAAACACAAACAAAGGTATCTAAGAGTGCTGCCATAATCATTTCCTAGACTGAAGGAGAAGACCTGTGTGGTATACAGGGAAGGAAGAAATTACATTTTTTAAACTTTCAAATTCTAGATGAGCTTATTTTTCTCTCCAGCAATACAATAATCTTACAGGTAAGTCAAAATTCTGCAGTTGCGTAAAAAACTTTCAATGTTTTGCTTACAAGAAAAACTTTTTGACTAGCCATTAATAAACTGGCCTTGGATCACGTTCAAAATTGCATTGTAGGCTTTACTAATTACTGTGTAATTGTTTTTGTAATTTACTTGCTTTTAAGATTACTATCTCTGAACTATACATTTCATTTGGTTTATTGAAACCAAAGATGCATACACATGTATATGTTTTTTTTTTTTTAATACTACAAACTTTTTTTTTACTTTAATCTCTTACAGACAGAACTACAGCAAGCTCGCTAATTTTGCCACTTGTAATCTTTTGTTACAATACAATAAAGTGTTTTCAACTCGGAATGATTGGCTTGGTAACAATAAATACGTTTGTGTTTTATAGTTATTAACTATACAATTGTTAGTTCTACTTGTCTTAAATCGTTCAAATTGCAATAATGCCGATTATAATGATCTGTTATTTAACACTTAATATACAGTAGCTCACAAAACAAATCAAGCACATTATTGTCATTTGACAACTTTGCAGGCCGTGTCAATATGGTGCCAATAGCAGGCCTGACATTGACTGTACTGCTCATCACATTGGACAGTCCCTCCCGGGCAGGCTAGAGGCATGCTCACACCACGTTGTTAGGAAGATGTTACTGTAGAGAATCTATGTCTTCATGTGTTGTTTTTTAAACTTCTGTAAATCTTGGGAGTGTTTAAAGTCACTTGCATTGTCACTGCCTGTGCTGTACCTGCTATATGGCAAACTCATCACTATTTCTTTGAGATAAAACAAATCATAATATAAAGTATTACATCAACAGGAAAGCAATAACTAAAACCCTAGCTAATGTCACAAGATAACAGTGCATTCTTAAACTGGATTGTATTTTTTCAGTTTCTTCTGCTGCTTTCATAAACCACTTCCAAAGTGACCATGAACAGTTCGGGTGAAACTGAAGCCGCAGCCATCCTGGCCCAAATTAAGAAACTTATCAAGTCTGGCAGCCAGGTTTTAGTAGATGACCATCATGAAAGAGCATTGTCCATCTTCAAGAAAGCCTACCTGCTTTCTTTAAAGCTTCCTGAAGGCCAGGCCCAAAAGGCTTGTCTGTTTAACCTGGGTGCTGCCTACATTGCCGTGGGCAAAGCCAAGAAGGGCCTGAAGTGCCTGATGAAGTGCAAGCTGAAGGAGCCCGAGGGGAGGGATGCAGACATGTACTTCAACATCGCCATCGCCTACGAAGAAATGAAGGAGTACTCCAAGGCCGTCAGGTTCTACGAGAAGGCTGTGAATGACTATGGAGCTCACCAGGCTGACAACACCGCGGATGCCCTGATAAAGCTGGCTTACTGTTCCGTGAATCTGGAGGACCCTGCATCGGCTGCACACTCCTTCAGGCTGGCCGGGCAGTCTTACCAACAGGCTGGGAGGTGGGACTACGCAGCTATGGCACTGAGGGAATGTGCCAGCTACATGATCCAGAGCCAGAGGTTCTCTAAAGCAGAAGTGCAGCAGGTTCTCAAGGAGTGTCATCAGATATGCAAAGGAATAACACATTCAAGCCTAAAAGGTATCTCTTCTCCCACCATTGAGTCCTTTTTGGAATTCCTATAGGACAATGGAAAGTCATGGGAGTTAAATTTTATTTCCATCCAGTGTGAGTTTAAGAATGTCACAGTATTTTTCATCTAGCTTTATTTAAGTATGTATTTATATATGGATTTCTACATAAAATAAGATTTTGTATTTTTTAAATACGTTTTCTTGTGCTTCAATAACACTCTCTTACCTTAGAGAGTTGCAAATGCTCCTTAGCATCCAGTTTTGTGAATAACATAGTGCAAAAGCAATCTAGAGTCATGGCTGTCAACTTAACACTTCAGGGTGAGTTTGTTGAGAAATTCAATTTCAATTCCCACTGTTTAATTCACTTTCAAGACTCTGATTGCTTGAGATGACATTTACACTGATGGCTTCAAGTGGCTTGCATCTCAATACAGCTATACAATGGAAGATCCTGTACCTTTGGTGTACTTGTTGGGGTGGTGTTTCCTTTTTTTTCCCCTGATTCACTGACATAGATTGGTGTTGACACGACAGCTTTGATGAGTGCCTCCTGTCACTTACCATTTTGTTTTCCAGGAAAGCTGCTCAATGACATCGGCCTACATTATGTAGAGCTGAAGAGTTTTAGCCAGGCAGAAGGGTGTTTCACTGAAGCCTTGGGCAGCTGCTCTGGAATGAGTTTCAGCATCAGGAAGAGGGCTGTGCTGCTTCAGAACACAGGGGCGATCCACAATGCAATGAACCAGTACGAGATGTCACTCAAATATCACGCTGAGGCAGCCGACATGTACGGTAAGATGCAGGGTTCTGGAAAATCTTTGAGGTCATGGTGTTGGAAAAAGTTTTACATGTAGGTTTTCTTGTCTTGACTGCTCAGATGTGCTACTCAACTGACCAGCATTATAGTTAATTCTGTCATTTGTAATACAGTATACAACTCCCCATTGACAGGGACATTTTTTAATATGCAAGGAGAACCCTGCCCCAAAAGTACAATGTTGGTGCTCTGTAGTCTCTGCATCTAAAAGTCAAGTTTGCAGGTTTGATTAAGGTAGTGTTTGCCCTCTAGTGGTAACCACGGATAAAATATCCCATTTATTATGTTATTGTGGCAGCATACAAGATGGCAATTGTTTTGCATTAAAAATCCCAAATGTTACCGTATGCACTGCAGTGCTTCAGATTAATTTTTTTACACTTCTTTTATCACTTCTGGCATGCTTCCAAAATCCACCCAGTGACAAGGTATTATCCATTCTTTTAAGTAACCATGGTTGTGTTGTGCATTGAATTTGGATGTCTGTGTACATGTGTGTGTGTCTGTAGGTGCCCTAGAGGAAAGGAAGGCTCAGGGTGAAAGTCTGTGCAATCTGGCCTATGCATACAGCCAGATGAAGAATTATAAAACAGCAGCGTTCTATTACCAAGAGGCCCTGCAAGCTTTCAAGGAAGTAGGTAAGCATCTGTCTAAACAAAACCACGGTCTTAGGTTTTGATTTTTCAGGTAGCTAATCTGTATTCTATTGGGGCATCAAATGGGGACAAACTGTAAACTGGGATTTGAAGGTGGTATTTCTTGATTATTGTTTGAATTAAGTTACATTAATAACAATTAGAAACAATTTCACAGACAAACCATAAAGGTGAATGATACAAATATGTGTGTTTTTTTTTTTTTTTTTTTTATGTACTGTATCTTTAAATTATAGTAACTTTATTTGAATTATTATTGGATGTCCTGTTTTAAAAACTTCCACAAACAAAAATATGAAAGGAACAAAGGATCTGGTGTGTTTTATACTGTACCATTATCTATTTAGTACAGCTGAATACTGTACCTATATAAATCATTATTAGTAAGGCACAATTCTATTGTGGAGGTTGCTATAATAAAATTGATTGATTACAAAGATAATTACCCAAAAGATTTTCAGGAGCTGGTTGCAATTGTATTTCTTAAATATACACCAATTGGAAGTAGTTTATTTAATCTGATGCTTCCATGTCACTGTGGAGATTTAATGAATGTTTAAAGTCAGCATGATTCAATTATGAATGTGTAAATACAGTAGTACACTGAGCTGCGTGCATTGAAGTGTTGAATGCACCTGTTCATTCCCCACTGTGAATAGTATATAGTACAGGAATGCAGTGTGCAATTACTAGAACTATACAACTGCAATTGGAATTGAGGAGAAAGGAGAGTTTTTCCTGTGAAGTATAACTGTCAGAATTGATATGGAATTAATTGCATATCAATTCTGATGGTATTTGGGTACAAGGGGAGTGTGAATTCTCATTTAAAAATTCTAGGTTGCTTTGAAGGACACTGTGAAATTAATCTTGTTGGCAAACAGTGAGGCCCCCCGTGTCAAATCAATTACCAGCACCACAAATCCAAGAATAAGCTGGTTTGAGTTCATGCCAGAACATTACACTGAATTGCATTAAATGTAAAGGGGCTTTCTGGAATCGCCATTCACCCTGCGGAACTTGAAGGACTTTCAATTTAATTACAGCTATAGATTATGTAAAATAATAATAATAATAATAATAATAATAATAATAATAATATTTAGAGTATATTGTTAGTGTCTGAGCTGGGGCTCAAAAACAGGATCTGTTTGCTCCTAGTCAAGATCTTACTACTAGGCTTTATTATTACAACTATACACCCATTGGATGTTCATTGTACTGTACATCATATTTACAAAAACAAAACAATCACACTTTGTTTGATTTGTGAAGATGTCAGTGCATCTTTTGTGTGTTCATATATGTGTTTAATGGCTTTCCATAAACAAGTTGATGGTGTATTTCTTGCACACTTTTTGCTTTCTCATGAAAATACACTTTCAACTTGATTAGAGGTATCCACCAAACACTTCCAAACATATTACAAGTCAGTACATCTAAATAAAAACAGACAAAAAGCTGATATTAACATGCTTAATCTGTCTTTATAGAGCCTTTTATGGTTTAGTTGCTAATAGATGTGTGACTTATAATGTTGTGTACAAATGTCACCTCTTGCATTGAACACTATGATAGCTAATGTTGTTTTTATTTTATTTTTTTGTGTATCTGAACAATTACTAAGTCTGATGTCATTTCTTGTGATTTAAATTGTGTGTAGTGTGGCTCATATTGTATAATATTAATAGATGTAATTTAGCACAATTTAAGGACCTTTGCAGTTCTGTTGTCCAAACTGCACAAGATTGCATCTGTTATACACAAAGACGCACTCCCAGAGAAAGCAACATATTGACTTCAAGTACAAGGTCCACTACCAGCCAGACAGGGCAAAAACAGTGTGAATTGCTGTTGAATCCATTCTTGCTTTGTATCCTAATCTCCTAATTGGCGTTTGTGCTGATTACTCTCTAGGTGATCTGCATGGGCAGTGGCAGATGTGTGAAGGATTAGGAGCTACTCATTTCTGCCTTGGCAACATGGACCAAGCCGTATCTTATTACAAACAAGCACTGGCTGTGTTTGGACAGTCAAAGGTACTCTGTGTTTGCTGTATCTGTTTGCACAGTGCGTTGATGATGAAAGGCTGTGTTAAGTCTTTGCAAGTGGCACTCCTTATCTCTTTACAATGAAAGATTGCCTCACTCTGGTAGGCAAACATTTACATTTTCAGCTTCTTTTTAACGTCATTGAAAAAGGAGCTTGCCATAATGTTTGATTAAGAAGATTCTTTAGTTCTACCCAGATTGCATGATTCAGTGTTGGTGGTACATTATTTCTGTATAATAATTTTGTTCTGGATAATGCCACTTTCAACCAAGTGATATTCCTATGTAATATTTAGTAGACCCTAATATTGATGTGATCCAGCCAACTTAAATGTCTGTATGAGTTTGTATCAGGGGACTTGTATCAGATAGTTCAAAATCACATTCTGATTAGCTGTGCTCTTGTATTATCCTTATTTAACTGTATATTTTAAAATATGTACTATAGGGCTTTGTGGAAGATATGAGATGCCTTTCACCCCCTCAAAGTCAGAGCAGCCAGGTGGAATGGATATAATCTTGTATCACACAGCACCCTGTATGATATACCAGGGACTGAAACAACACTCCCATTGCATAGCGTTTTGATCATAGCAGTTTGATCCAAATTTGGCCCTGGGGACCCCCTGTGCCTGCTGGTTTTCATTCCAACAGAACTCTTAATTACTTAACTAGACCCTTAATTGAACGGATAATTTGCTTAATTAGACTGTTTTACTTGTTTTCAGCTCTTGAACAGTTGCAGATTTCAAGCTAGCTGTAACATTTGATAAGTAACTTTAACTGCAACTGTTCAAGAGCTGAAAACAAGTAAAAATGTCAAATTAAGCAAATTATTAGTTAAATTAAGGGTCTAGTTAAGTAATTAAGAGTTCGGTTGGAATGATAACCAGCAGCCACAGGGGGTCCCCAGGACCGAGTCTGAGAAGCCCTGACCTACACACTGTGGCTAATCAAGCTCGTAGTAAAGCCTGGAATGGGTGACAATGCTATGCAATAGGAGTCTTATTTCCATTCCTGTGTTCTCTATGTCACTTTTCTGGTACTTGTAAAAGTCAGTCTGTGTATAGCCTGGGCTGCTGTGCAAGAACTCAGGTTGCCCCAAACCTGTGTCAGAATAACCTTTTAGGAGTTGGTGTAAGTGCTCAAACTACAGAATTACGAACCATTTATTGGCTAGGTTTCCCTCTGGAGTTTGTTTCTGCCTATTACTTCTCTGCTGGAGTCTTACCTTATAATTTGATTTCCTTATTAAAGTATGTTTAGTTGGCATGGCAACAGTGGGGAACCGATGGTTCTACAGTGAAGGGTTTTATTAAAGCAAGGGGTTGTCAACTTGTTTTTAATTGCCATGAAAGTGTCTGCAGATGTAATTAAAGGGTGAGTGTCTGCATATATGTCGGTTTAATTTAATTGTGTTAAAAGGCATGATACAAGCTTGGAAAGAAACAATGTAATAATAACATGTGAATTACCATCACAAAGCATTTTACAGAGGTACGCTGTGAACTGTGCATTATATGCAGAGTCACTTACAATAGGACATTGATTCATCTGCAAGGTGGAGCACAAGGAGGTTAAGTGACTCGCTCAGGGACACACAGTGAGTCAGTCAGTGGCAGAGGTGGGATTTGAACCAGTGACCTTCTGGGTACAAGCCCTGGACTTTAACCAGTGGACATTTTATCATGCTATCTATGACCAATATACACAATTCTCCAACAAGTAATGGTACATGAATAATTATAACAGAAATGTCATACAGTGCAGATGGATCTGTCTGCATATTTTTTTCTGACAGGTATTATCAATGAACACATTGTAACTGGTACTATATTAGATTATAGAAAGCGTTCCAATGACATTTCACCTACAGATTATTTTATTTGGCACTGACACCCTTATGTTTCACTTAGAACAGCATCATGTCATAAATCGTAACAATAGTCAAATTGAATAGGTCAGATGTAAGCCTGTAGTATTCAAATGTAGTATCCCAATTGAACAGCTTGAATATGAACACGTCTTTGTTCGGTTGTTGTTTTAGGAGAAATCCGAGGCTCCCAGGGAGAGGATCTTGGGTAAATTGACAGATACCATTAAGTACAATGTGGCCCTGAAGCGATCCCACCCACACAACCAGAGCTTCCCTCTCCCCAATGAGATGGTATGGCCAGGGAGCTCTTTAGCACAGAGCCTTACTCTCTATAAACCGTAACAAGGATAACATTTTCCTAATATATAATTACTTGCCTTTTAAATATCCTAGCATTCAAGTTCTAGATGGTTCTGTATTGCTTACATTGTTATTTGCCATGCTTACTTACCATTCCAGCAAAAAATCATACTGTATATAAACATAAATATAATAAACATAAATATAATATACCAGGTTGTACACACACATGCAGTGCTTTATTTGTTAGTGTTGAGTTACTTTTAAATAAATAATAATGACAATCTTTTTGATAAATCTGGATGTCAGTGTAAACATACCAATATGATAATGCTTAAGGCAGAATTTAAACTTTTAGCTAACATTTCTCCAGTGCTAGCATGTTCATTCAAACCTATTTAAAGAGTAAGTAGCAGGGTTCCAAAAAATCTAGCGTTCCACGTCCCCAAGTGTTCCTACAAATGTTTAAATAGGGTACCTGTCATTTTTATTTTCATTGTTAACATCCTGACGTTTTACACTTTTTTTGTTTCAAAGCTCTTTTCAAAATGCAATAACAATCCATGATGTGGTATGGACAAGAAAAGCCAGAGCACTTCTTATTATGTTTTTTAATGCTTTCTGCAGTGATTTAGAGGACAGATCTCAAACCTCAGTGCACTAGAGCAGCCATTTAGAAAAGAGCTTTGAAACAGACTTTAATGTGTAAGATTAGAAAGTTGTCAGGATGTTAATAATGAAAGGAAGAATGGCAGGTATGTTATTTAAACAGTTGTAGCAACACGTGGGGATGTGGAACACTATATTTTTTGGAAACCTGCCATTATAATTTAGAAAGGCCTCTCCAATATTTAAACATTTAATGTAGACTTTTATTTATTTTCCAATCTATGTCCAAATATATTCCATAGTCTGTAAGTTTATCAAACATAGTAGAATATATAAATGTTTTACAGTGCAGAAAACAATGGAAAAATCCTGCCAATATAAAATGCAGAAATCTGTTTACTCATTTATTTGTTACCATGTGATCTACAGTACTAGGTGATCCAGCTGCTTTAACAGGCAGAGATACAAGGATTCCCAGCTATCTTTTTTTTTTCTTTTTATTAGCCTCTAACCCCAAGACTTGCAAAAGAAAACAGAAACCCTTCATTCAGTGATTCGAATGAATCTGGTAAGCGAACGTAAAAGAAAACTGGACAGATGGAGATTATAAAGTGTATCAAAATCATGGTCATTAATAACCAGGGAATGCATCACTATTTGTAAAAAAAGAAAAGAAAAGAAAAGAAATCTGGTGAACAGCTTTAAAGGTAATATGTTTCTCATGTTTTTTGGTTTTTTTTTTTTTTACCTCTGTGTCTTTAGCCTGTGTCTCTGGTTCCTAGTTTCTAAGCAGGTATTCCCAGCAGCCATTGCAAACAACAAATAATCGCTGTGTCTCCTATAATTCAAGTGATACATTCCAGATTCCAAGAACTTTGGCTAAATGCCAAACCTTACTTGAATTTATACTGATTTATACCTAAACTTCTACCAAACTGTTTGTCATTTAGTGAAGGCGAGGACTCTCCAGCCTCAGCTAGGAAACACAGACAATGTGATATAAACGGAAAGCAAGAGCAATCAAAGGAAAATGTAGGTGAGGAACCAAGAAGAGTTTCCAAATGACTCATTCTCAAATGAAGCAGGGATGACTATAACACAGTCAAAGACAACCGTCAGTTTAAAGTGCGTTTCACCTCATGGATGGATGGTGTGTTAAAATGTTATAACCAATGAGACTTTGCTTATTACAACGGGGAAGCTGCCACACCCCAAGCATAGCGTTCTGATCAATGTGAACTCTTTAAAATTAGAATAATCATGTCAAGTTAAAGAGCTAAAAAGGTTTCAGGTGTTGCTGACAGCAGTAGCGCTCGAGACCCCTGCTCTGAAATAGACCCAAGGTGTGTCAGAATATAAACGTGGGTTGGGGATATTGAGATGACACAGCTGAAACTATGTGGCAAAGTTTTCTTTCAGCTATGTCATTCATAGCAGAGAATACTATGTCTGAGGTAGCACTTTACATTGTGTCTCTAATTACTCTGTATTTACATAGTAGTTACTTAGTAAATACATGTGCATTGTGACTATCCATAATTACATTGTAAATACATGGTAATTAGAGACACAATGGAAATTATTACCATATCTGAATTGGTCTGATGCAGTAAATAAATGAATGCTGCTGTCATTCCAGTAAAAAAAAAAAAAAAAAAAAAAAAAAACAGAACCCTGATAATTTCTGTGAGCTGCATATACCTTGTGTTTTCATAAGTAAAATTAATGGTGAGCTTTTCTTTTGTTTTCAGAAGCACACCGACGATCGACTCCAGCGATCCATTAGACAAGCGACAGAGGAAAAAGTCGGATGAATGAATCCTGTTTTAAATACCGTTATACAGAGCTGTAACAATTACTATATAAACACAATTATTGGTCTCCAATTCAGATTTTATTCGGGAGCTCCCCTAAATCCCTTGTTTAGAAAGATACATGGTATTAATGCTTGTGACACCATCTGCTGTGTGGGGTATGTATTCACTGCTGAGTGACAGGCAGGAGAGCGAGACGAGGTTGAAGTCGATAGGCCCTGCAGGCGAACATGATTTATTTACATATTAACACACTAAACAGCTCACGTGACACTACCAGCAATGATAGCGCACAGAGCACATACAACACCGTGTATGAAGACTTTAGTAGGATCTATAATCTCTGAACTAATCTTCTCTGTTCAATAATTAACTAACATTGCTGAAGAGGTTGATCATGGTGGATAAACAGTTAGGGCAGATAAGCGACAGGCCAGCACGAGATGGATTAGTGTATGTTCATTTATTTTTTGTTATTAACATGCCCCAATAGTTGTATTCAATATTTTGTTCTTGATATCATTATTAACAATAGGATTTTGGTGCGTGCTTTTAAACTCTTCATGCATCATTAATAATACTAGAGTTGTTAAGTAAATAGCATATGTCTTAAATTAATAATTTGCCTTGGAATATAACAACATGTATAACAACGCACTGCAAATAAAATGTATGTTGATTTGAGATCTGAGAAAATTGTTGATTGTTGATTGCCATGAATCACAATTGTAGATAAATGCCACCAAGCAGGTAAAGGTAGATTTGCAGCATTACAGAACAGCACCTTCTGGACAGGGGCTCTATTGCAGTTTGCAAACTTTATAGTTTAAAATAAATGTGTGCTGGGTTTAAAGCTTCCACCTGGTCTTGGGTCTATACTTGTCAAAAGTTACTGGTTTAAAAAAATGCAGTAATGGTTTACAGCAAATACGAACATTATTGTCCATTATACTGTGAGAAATACTCAACTGTGATTGTAGAATCATTCCGGTAAGAGGGGTAGAAAATGTATTGCTTTTTCTGTACTCACAAAACCAGTTATTCAACTGGTATGGCCAACTGAAACCAGCATAACTATCTCTGACCAGCTTAAAAACAGTCCAGCCCTATACTGAACCAAGCCATGGTGTAGCACAAGCCAGGAGCCTGCTTCCTTCCAGTCCAGATCTTTCTTCAATCACTGGTGAAGCACAATACCAGAAGCAGGGATTCCAGAGCCTGTGTTGGCTGCATGCTTCTTTTCATTAAGAAAGTATGATACTCTTCATTGTTTCCAGCGTCACAAACTACAGCACTGCGGGAAGGGGTCAGCAAGGCCCATAACCAACGTCATGACTCAACATACCATGGAAAATGAGAGATCCAAGTTTATCTAGAAAGAGAGCGATAAGAAAATTTGTATTTTTATTTCATTTTATTTTATTGTTTGCCCTGATTTTTGCAATGCTTTCGCAATGCGATCGGACGGGGTGTTTGCCCAATCAGGTTGAAGTCAATGGCACATGCCCAGCCATCCTCTCTGACCTTCAGCCAGGCTGCAAATACAGCTATCAAAGTACACCTCACCCCAGATCTGTGCTACATGACTGGCTGCTGCTACTGGCAAGGTACTGTATGCATTGCAAGAAAATCTACTTTTGCCAAATATTGTAACATTTTGAACATTATAATAATAATTAAAAAAAACAGTCCTGATTAATAATTAGTTATTTTTTATTTCTGTTTTTACAGTTCTTTGGTTGGTAATAGTTCACGGTTTCAGTTGTCTGCTGGATCTCACACTATGGGTATTGTCAGGGGACTTGTCTTCATCTTGTTCATTTATCACATCAGTGACGCAAAGAGGCTTTTGGTGTACAAAACTGGTAAGTGGGCAAAATATTTTAAAATAAAACATGTTTTCAAATGTCGGCCTCTGCTAAGTTATTTACATATCTCCATAACCAAAATGGCAATTGATATACATAGATATACATAGACTACATAGAGATATAGACATTTATATACTGTTGCAGCAAAATCCAGTCTTTTACATGGATGCACCGTATCAAAAATCTTCCTAATTCAATCATAAAACTGCAACTGAAAAGGAAAGGGGGTCACGCCAAGGTTCGTAAAAATCTTTTATTGCAACTACCAAACTATGATTACAGAGCATAAATACTGTAGCTGATCAATGCTGTGGCATGCCTAATAAATGGGAAATTATAGTGCTTGTTTAGATTTTAAATATACATACAAACTAAAGTAATTGCAGTTAATTGGAGTTTTCTTACAATGTTTTTACTGTTAGTCGGGAATGTTTATTAAAATGTGTTCTTGCTGCACATATTCATAGTCTGCTTTGGGTAAATAAATAGCACTGACTGTATTAGTAAAAACAGACCTTTGCGCTTAATTATTAAGCTTATATCATGAAGACAAGTCTCTGTGGAAAGTCGAAGGCTGTGCACATATTAAGTCTTTTCACTGCTCACCAACAAAAAAAAAAGTACAGCTATTAAATTGTTTGGAATCTATTCTCGTCTAGTTGAGGCTTTGGTGAATGTCTTGTACTGTAAGTCCACAGAGTTTATTGCTGTCATCACAAAGAAGATACTGTGCTAATGTTTCATCCTAACCCAAAAACTCAACACTAGTATTTATCAAAGGACTTTCTTTTATTGTTGGGGCAAGAGTAGAACAGCCCAATACAGTGGGTGTAGGAGGGCAGTATAACATAGGGTATATTGTTTTGTCATTTCACATGACCTGCTGGGCAACTTGCAAAAAGAACAGTGCCCTTTCACCTACTGCATGTGTACAAGCTACCCATCCCAACTGTTTTGACCAGAGGGGTTTCCACATATTAGGTTCAGAGCTATCAGGGATGTTTTATGATGTTCTCTCACAAATGAATGTTCTCATGTGTCTGAGCCAAGACTATTATGTAATTGTTATTTTCTAGCGTTACAAAGCCATATTCCGCTACAAGGCTACTTGACCAGAACAACTGGCAGGAATTGCAAGGTTTTGCAAGAGATCAATAAAAGACCACCAAAGCTGAATCATTGCAGGGCAATCTTTATTTCCTGCCAAAAGTTAGTGCATTGCATTACATTACATTGGTCGTTTTGATTTCCCTTGTGCGATAGCTTTATGCATCACGTGGAAAGTTTTGTGTCATTCCATTAAACTTCTGTCAACTCTATTGTCTTTTTTTCTTCCCATCATGGCTACAACACTCTATAACAGAAGAGAGTATAACTAGCAACTAAGTATTCATGGGGTGAGCTATCAACTGACTAGCAGGGTTGTAATGCATGTTTGCATTGTATGTTTTCTAGAAGAAGAACTATTATTGTGTTCTCAAAGAAGTGGAAAAATATGTTTATTATTATGTGATCTGTTACCTTGATTAATGGGCATCAAACCACCATGACTATAACAATCTGCGGGTTAGCACTTTTAAACATGCTTCACGAGTTACATATTAACTAATGGTAAGTGATGTGTGAGCAGTGAACTGTGTAACATTTTACAAATAAAATGAGATTAACCTTAAAAATAAATGCGTCCTTTGTGTTGGTTCAGTGGGAAGCACAAACAACAACCATAACATGAGAATCGCAAAGGAACTCCTTATTGCTCAAAGGGTGCGCCATTAACCAATACCAATCTTATCTATTTAATGATCTATTTAATGATTTCATTTGCTTGGTCAGAATAGCCCCTTCAACTCATCAGTTGTTCATGCACTATTACTCACCATTACTCCATGTGTAACTAATGAAGATCAAAGTGTTGACCATTTCATTGCCCTGCTGAAATCTCTGTGACGCAAAAATCCTCTGTTTACATTCATTTGAGCAAGCCAAGGTCATTGTATAATGGAACACACCCTATCTAAAGGCAAATGAGTGCATTTGGAAGGTTGTTTTTATTTTCTAGGAGCAATAACATACTATCCACTGGTACTATGCTGCTTTAATATGATGGTACAGCACATAGTTTATTAGGGGGAAACATATTTAAAAAGTACACTAATACATTTGAAATGGTTTTATCTCAAGCAAGGGATAAGTAATTGCCTTGGGCTTTTTTTCTTTTTTATGTTGCAGACACAAAAGATAAATCTCAACCAATTCCGAAACAAAAAGTTAATTATGTCCCAAAATCCAAGTTCCGCTTGTACACCAGCGGCGATGCCATGGACGATACTTGTATGATCCTGCCCTTCGACTCTGGGACCCTGGACCAGTGCAGCTTCAACAGCACTGCCCCCCTGGTCATCATTGTCCATGGGTGGTCGGTAAGAACTTCTTATTTCTCAGGTTTTGTACCTGCATCGCAAAATGTTTGTCTGTAAAAAGAAAAAAGGATTGTACCCGAAGTAAACTCTGACGAGACTCAGTAAGCTCGCACCCTAAACAGGAACACAACATGTTTGACTTCTGTTTGTTAGTTGTGTGATACATGACACCTTTCCAAGCAAAGAGAGGCCAAATGTTTGATGGGCATGGAGACTGAACTGCTGCTCCTTTATGATAGAACACACCACATGACCCAGTCACTGCCAGATTCTACTGACACATAGAGGCTAACCAGGTTGTTGGTGCAGGTGGATGGGATGCTGGAGAGCTGGGTGATGAAGCTGGCAGCGGCCCTGAAGTCAAAGCTGAGGTACAGCAATGTGGTCATCTCTGATTGGCTCTCCCTTGCTCATCAGCACTATGCGATAGCAGTGCAGAACACACGGCTGGTCGGCCAGGAGATCGCAGACTTGTTGGAATGGCTGGAGGTGAGATGGTGGAAGAAACCACAAGAATAGATGAACTTGCAGACAAGTAGTCTGCTTTTTAATATTACTATGGATAAAATACCAAAACAGGGAAAAACAGTGGCATTTTACACAATGTATCCAATTTGCAAGCGATCATCACCATGACTGTGCTCATTAGGGGATGTTGTTCAGAAACAGTTGTTATTTTGTCCTGTTCCAGGAGTCCCACCAGTTTTCTACAGAGAATGTTCACTTGATCGGGTACAGCCTTGGCGCTCATGTCTCAGGATTTGCTGGTAGTTATGTCAGTGGCTCCAGGAAGATTGGAAGAATTACAGGTACTGTGAATCACGTTGATCCTCATTAATATGTACAACAGAAAACAATGGGAAACTCAGCACAGGGGGCTTTGCCACGTAGCACTGTAGAAGGGCCAGCTGGGTCAGTTCTGTTTAACCTTCTTGATGTGAAGCTTTCAACTGAAAATGATTTGAGGCTTATTCAGGTGGGGAATGGCAGGCAGGGTCAAAGCAGGATAACATTATATTCCTCTTTTAAAGTATTGCAAAGTATGGCATATTTACAATATTTAGTTTGTTAAGAAATACAATGCATTACATTTCATTAACTCATTATTCACTCATAAAACAAAACCGTTAATAAAACACTGAACATATTTAATTGAGTTATTATGAATCACTGATTTCTTTGCCAAGCTTCATTATGTCCTTTAGTATCCTCATAAGGTGCATGGTCCTGGTTGCTGTGTTCTATTTCTAGTTTTAGTTCAGATAACCAAGGAGCTTATTCATCGTGGAGGCTATACAACTGAAATATGGGATACAACTCCTTCCTTCATCTGACCAATCAAGTGTAGGACCACTCCATCTCAGAGGGGAGGCAAAGAAAGAAAGCACCATCCTCAAAAGGAACAGAGGGAGTTCCAATAAGACAGGGCGCTGTGTGAATGTAACAATGTCTCCACACAGGCCTGGACCCTGCAGGTCCCCTATTTGAAGGAATGTCGTACACTGACCGGCTGTCTCCTGAGGATGCCAACTTTGTTGATGCCATTCACACCTTCACGCAACAGCACATGGGTCTGAGTGTGGGGATCAAGCAGCCGGTCGCCCATTATGACTTCTATCCAAATGGAGGCACCTTCCAACCTGGCTGTCACATCAAGAATTTATATGATCATCTGTCTCAATATGGACTGTCAGGTATGGAAAACATCCACTGCACTCAAACACTTGCATATTATGTTAGGGTTCTGATTATTTGATCCAAATACACTAATCAAAACAGTTAAGGGATATTCAGAGATGTGTGCATTAAGCATGTGTACACAAGCACTGACACACTCATTCCCATTAAGCACGATCAATGCCAGAACAGTAGGGCAGGTATGAAGGGTGGACAATTAGGACCCCCTTTCCCAGCATGGACTGTAATGTCCAATATTTACAGATTACCTCACTGGTTTTGCATGTGTTATTTGAATACAGGATTTGTAACGCTTAATATATAATGCTTAAAATATATCCCTTCATTTTTTGCAACAGTGCATTTTATGAATTACTGAAACAATTTAACTGGACCTCTCCTAGGTTTTCAACAGAGTGTGAAATGTGCACACGAGAGATCTGTGCACCTGTTTATTGACTCGTTGTTGAACGATGACAAGCAGAGTGTGGCCTACTGGTGCAACGACAACAACTCCTTTGACAAGGGCATCTGCCTGGACTGCCGCAAGAACCGTTGCAACACGCTGGGCTACAACATCAAGAAGGTCCGAACCGGAACCAGCAAAAGACTCTATCTAAAGACGCGCTCCCACATGCCTTACAAAGGTAATCATTCACACTTCTTTCTGAAATCAGTATATCCTTAAAATTGTATTGAAGGGGATTCATTTTGTTACCTCTGGTTGTCAATGAAAGTGTCTAGGGTTTTAGAAATCTGAAACTTACAGGCGATTGAAAAGACTAAAACTAGCTGATCACAATGGATGTTGCTGACCGAAAGCTTGTTTGTAAGCTTCTCCCAATATTATAAAGATGTAATAGTGTGTTACAGCACTATGGTTTGAACTTCAGATTTCTATATGTTGCTAACGCAAAGGGAAGCTACAAAGACATTTCAGTATTGTAGGAAGGTAACCATCGTACAGTAAGTCTTAACTCCAGTCATCTACAAACCAATCATAAATCTTCCACGTCCAATGGCACAATAGTAAAATAACTTTAGGTTACTGCAAAACCAAACCATGTTTTCAAGTTTATCACAATTATCAGATTGCTTGTTAATGAGTTGGCAATTATGTTCTAATTTTACTGCACACTGGGATACAACAAGCTGTATCCTGTATATTTAAAAATGACATGTTTAAGAACCCTTTTCATTTTTCTGTCTATGCTGCAGTCTATCACTACCAGTTCAAGATCCAATTCATCAACCAAATTGAGCAGCTGGAACCCATGCTTACTATCTCTCTGATGGGTACAAAAGATGATGTTCAAAACTTGCCAATCACTCTGTGAGTATTCGTGTTTCCACTGTCAATATCAAGCTGGTTCTGATTGTTGGTGTGCAGGAGGGGTGACCCAACTTGAGATCGGGGGACCAATTAAAACTTAAATTAAGATTAAGTTGAATACAGCCACCCCGATTACAGGGGGGGGGGGGGTTAACAGCAAGCAGCTTCTTGTGTTTTCTGACATGACATTAATCCTTCTCAGAATCACAGCCAATAGTGCTTGCCTTTGTTTAATGCATGAAATCAAGTGGAAAAGGTTGCCCGTGGTTGCTAGAGACTTAAAATTTGAGGACATTCTTCCTGTGTTTGGAAAACAAGAATTGATTGTGTCAAACATCTTGTATATTAATTGGATACAAACAAACCTGCATATCAAACAAGATGGTGTGTGTGGACTGTGCCCTTTGCTCGTCAAGCACATAATATCCAAGGTATGCGCTGGCTTTAAACTTTTAGAAATGTATTGTAATTTCCGAAGTTGAGTGCCTTTGTTATTATCATAGGTTATATAATTTATTGTTTATGATGCAGGTCTGTTAAATAAAAGTATACATTTTCACAAATTGGGGATGGTGCTATAGTTAGTTACATGTGGTGTTGATTTTGTTTTGCAGAGTTGAGGAAATAACTGGCAACAAAACGTACACTTTCCTAATCACCCTGGACACAGACATCGGTGACCTGATGGTTCTCACGTTTAAATGGGAAGGCTCTGCAGTTTGGGCCAACTTCTGGAACAAGGTCCAGACTATCATGCCTTGGAGAAAAGGGAGGAAGGACCCGGAGCTCAATGTGGGGAGAATCCAGGTCAAGGCTGGTGAAACACAGAAAAAGTAGGTTTTAAAATAATAAGAATACCTAAATAAAACGGCAGGATTTTTTCAGAGCGCCCAATTGGTACCAATCTTGGACTACCCGTGGGGCTGTGAAACCAGTTCAGTAGCTGATGCCTTCCTGGAGTACATCCACATCTAACACTCATCAGAGCATATAGACAAGAATCAGTAACAACTGATATATGATTATTAACATTAGAGTCAATATGCAATAGAAGTGCTTGTGTAGACTGTCATTGGAATTTCTGACTCGTATTTCATATGTATGTTGAGTATGCTTATTATGATAATAGCAGCTTGCTACTCTTTATATTATATCCAGTGATCATCTTACAATTGTAATATACTATGCAGACAGAGGTCTCAGCACCAGTCATCTAAAAATCAATCCTAAAGTAGTTTATCATCATTATTATAAGATTCTTGTTGATAAGCTGGTAATTATGCTCTAGCTGGGATTATTTTACTGTACAGTAGGAGGCCTGCAACAAGTTGTGTCCTGTATATTTAAAAAAAAATACAGAGAAAAGAGTTAGCAAAAGAAACTGTGAAAGACAAAGGCCAAAAATTCAAGCTTTCTGTTTCTTTTCAGTCAGTAGTAAATGTCACACAACGGTAAGTGTGAGACTCACCTGCTTTGATAGTGGAACAGGAAAGAAAAAAAAAAACGTGAAAGTAGTAAATCAGTGATTAACATTTGAATTTGCACAACAATATCCCCTGGGAAAGTCAATCAACAAAATAGAAGCAACATAGAGAAAACAAACCAACAGCTGAGTCTTGAAGCTGTAGTAAATTAATTGTCGTTGACTGTACTGTACTATATAAAAGCAGTCTTATGCATACACTGTTGCTGAGGGGTAGCGTATGTATGTTCAGCATAGAGAAGTGTTGTGCAGCTGGTTTTTAATAATCATTTTAAAGGGGCTGGGTTCAAATCTTTCTAAAGTAGTTGCGAGATATCACAAGCGACAGTGCTCAACACATTAAATATGTTGTTCTTTTGGGTGGTTTGCTTTTCTTGGCAAGCTTTCAATGTGCAGTAAAGATGAGAGATGATGAATAACGGGTCTGCAAGGTGGTTGTGTTCATTTTTAACCATCCTGTGCAAAATGAAGCTCTTAAGGGTGGATCTCGTAGGGGCCGATGTAAGGACAGGAGCAAAGTGATTTGCAACTGCAAGACACCCATATTGCACTTTGCCATCATTAATCCATTTAAATGATATCGATAGGTATTCAAATGAAGAAGCGCTCATGGAATTGGGCGGGGATCTGGAATATTAAGCAGATGCAAACATTATAATGAGATGTACTTGACTTGCTCCAAAACACTTACTGCTCTCTGGACTCCTAATTCACCTCACCTCTGGGCTGCAAGTGGGGCCACTAAGAAGCTCTATCCACAGGCAGTGCTCATTGCAACCCTCATTATCATGATTGCGGCTCATTCATTATTTGTGCCTGTTGAGTCATTTGCATTGCTCTTAAGCTTACACAGTGCAAAATAACCGCTTGCCTGCTTGGCAATTCGGAGTTTGGTGCCGCAATTGGTTGCACTGCGCCCATCCTTACATCAGCCCCCTCTAGTGTACAATATGTTATACAATAGCCTTTTTTTTCACCTTGAAGTTTGAGGGCATTCTAAACAAGTTAAATTTTACAGTATGAGGACATCAAAACACATTTTGTAAAATTGTTATGATTTCATGTGCCTTTTGCAGGTAAAACAATGTACAAAAAAAAAAAATCCTGGTTTATTGGTAAGTACTGTTAAAAGGATGCATTTAGGTTGTACACTTAAATAAAATGAAGACAGTAAATACGAACTTCACCTCGCATCTACACCCTATGAATTATTCTACTTGGAAAATATTAAAACTCAAAAATCGGTACAACACAACACTTCAGAAAAAGTGCAACCATGAAAAAAAACGCATGAGAAAGGAAACACAGCGACCAGCAGCTACACCTGCTTCTGAAGCCATTGACACCCCTGTATTTCCAATCCACAACACTGACTGACTCTCCCGTTCCTCTGCAGGACCTCATTCTGCTCTCAGAGCGACGACAGCATGCATATACTGCTGACTCAAGAGAAAACCTTTGTGAGGTGCGAGAGAAACAGCAACAGGGGGAAGAAGAAGAAAATCACACTTGCATGATGAAACTCTGTTACACTTGGTGACTGGGAAATATTACAATTAAAACTTTTATGGAACTCCTTTTATTATTATTATTATTATTATTATTATTATTATAAAGGTTACTGTTACTTCTCGGGGCATTCTGTCTTAGGATATAAATGTATTTTGTGGATAGTTATATGTTGAGGTTCTCTGGTAATAGCTGAAACAGCAGATTTGGCTGAACATTCTCAAGGCTGGCTGCTCGTGGATTGCCCGGTCCAAGTTCTTTCATCAGTTCATTCGCTTTTCATAGATGCAGGTTCCTTTTTCCTGGCCTGCAAGTTTTGATCCGCCATGCCCTTCCACTGAACCACTATCTGTTCTGGCTATTGCTACACATCCCAAATACAAGAGCATTATTATCGAACCGCTTTGAATCGAGCAATTCTTTGATTGCAGTTAACTTGGATGTGTCTAGAATGGTGCGAAATGTTTACACAACATATCTTAATTTTTGTCCTGTAATTCAGTAATTTCCAAAGCATTTTAATGTCATTGGGGTAATTCCTGCTGGTCTTTTAAATATGATGTTGCAGTTCTAGAGAAATAGGAGACCCACACCCTTACAGATCAGAGTGGGCTACTCCACAGCAATTAGAGGAGCAAACTCCACCTTGAATGAAATGTTTAATGAGGAGATTTAATGAGGAGTGTTTTTTTAAAAAGACATATAACTGTATGTATTGCAGTATTAGAAATACTATGCCCAATAAAGTTTTTTTTATTATTATTATTTAAATGTGTATTTTGTTTCATTCAATTAGGATGGGTTGGAACCCCTTAAATGGATACAAATAGCTGAACTAAAGTTTGCCCCTCCCATTATTATGTTCTTCAATGCAAGTAAACCTGTCTACTGAACACAAGCCCATACAAAATCAAGATGCAGCACTATACTACTTCCACAGGGAGAGTTCAGAACCCAGTCAGAGACAGGCAGACATTTGATGCAAGTCTGTCATATAATTTCCTTACAGTTAAGAACATATTATCCAGCTCTTTAGACAATCTGAGCTTATTAAAATGTCAATAAAATAATTTATTTAAAAACGCAAAGTTGATATTCCCACCACAGACAGATTGTAATTCTCAGCCAGCTCATATAAAAGTTAGTATTTTCACTGTCCAGGTTATAGTCAGACAGGGAAAACAGTGGAAAAAGAGAGTCCACTAGATGGCTTAACATCACTGTGTATAACAAGTCTACATGGCAAGCAAGGTTCAGGGTGGCGGATGACTTTTTTTCTCATAGTAGTAAAAAGTGGTGACAATCATAACGGTGATGGAAGGGAATGTACTGTAGGAAGAGGAAAAGAACTAGAACACAGGTCTTTTCAGCTTCTGTTATTTTACCAATCTGAACACAAAGCTTAGCTCTAATCTGATTTCTCCTATTCATGCTAATTGGTTTATTTATTCAGTTTTTCTTCCCAATTTGAAATCTTCAATTTGAATGCCCCGCCCCCATGAAGCCAATTACCAAGTCTGAGAAGTCCCTGCATGGACTCATTGGTCACTTGACCAGTTGTGATCGCTGAATCTCCACGCGTTGAATTAGCCAAGGAGCCCAAAGACCAAAGCAGTTCTTTTGAGCTTCCAGGCAAGACTGTGAAGTTGGCAGGAGCAGGATTCAAACCACACTCGCCCAGCGCTTCAAGCAGTGTTGCTTTAACTAGGTGAGAATCAACTCGGTGCACCATAAACTCTAGCACTGAAAGCCTGGATCACCTGCTGCTGAACAAATGCCCACCAAAACCATTTTGATCAAGTCTATTTTATTAATGCATTTCAAGTACTTCAAAAACAAAAAAAACCTTACATATTCTTTTGCACAATACTTTTTGTAACTTTAGTAAAAATTTCCAAAGTGAACAAAGAAAAAAAAGAGAAAAGAAAGATACTGTATAAAACACAGCGGACAATAAAAACCGGACAGTAGTATTAGATTTTTTTTTTCTTCTTGTGATTTCAGTTAACATCACCTACCACATTTCATCTCAAACTGGACAGTTCAGTGCACGTTTCTTTCAGCAAAGACTTTATTCTACGGAGACTTAATAAAAATAAAACCCAAAGGCAGTTCACATCTGCCAGAACCCTACCACAGAAGAATACAAATGGCAAAAAAAAAAAAAAAAAAAAACAGAATTACAAGTTCTGTAATGCCTCACACTCAACAGGTTTACTAATGGCCCATTCTGGGGTAAATAGAAAGTTTTATTATCAACCACAAACCCATTTCAACCTGCACAAACAGATACATCTTAAATTTAAAAAATGGACGCTGTGTTTTTCTTTTAACTCCAAATACACGTTCATTTGAAATGTTATTTAGTACAAGACTGTCTGGTTTTCATATACAAAATCTGCCTCTATATGGTTATATATATATATATAATATATATATATATATATATATATATATATATATATATATATATATATATATATAAAAAAAAAAAAACTAATTTTCATGAACTGTACATGTTTACAGGTTCCAAGGTCTCGCTAGTGTCTGTGACCCAACCTTATTGGCCTGGATCACTTAACGATTATATCCATGTAAACTTTTAGAATTGAACTAGTATGAAGCAGTTTTCAAATCTTATAAAATCTACTTGCTTAACAAAATACAGACAATTACAGAGTTTCCTCTTGGCTTAAATTTACAAGCAATGATTCACTCAAACAGGACAGGGCAGGAGACCCCACCCTTCTATCTTACAGCCTTCCTCCCCCTTTTCCAATGGATGTTATAATCAATACAAACTGTGACACAATTTGGTATTTAATCTGGAAAATCAGCTGATAAATTATAACTGCAAGAGGCTTGTTCAAATGGCTACACTTGACCGCCTCAGTTCTATCCCACTCAGACATTATAAATGAATTGCCAGTAACCTTAGACCTGAAGCAAAGACACTGGAGCATGGATTTAATTGAAACAATATACTGTAGACTAGAAGGCTGAATCGTCCATGTCAGATTTTCTCATTTTGTTCAGCACTTTCAAGTCTTACAGCTAGTGTGTATTAAGTATATTATATATGTCAAGCTTTCAAAATCAGTTATCTTATTACCACCTGGCACCAGATAATTAGTTTTACTATTAATGGAGACAATAACATAGCCCAGGGATAGCAGATCCTCGTTCCACATTAGGTCTGCCTTCATCAGTACCCCAAACCTGTTTATAATGAAGTTGTCCGTTAATCAATTCAGCACACACACTTTAAGCTGTTGATCTGGAAACTTTAATAAATGTTGCCTATCCTCTGAAAGTTTCACGATCGCAGAGCTGATAGGCTGCTGCTTAGTGGTTGTCCATTTTTATAATAGCAATGCACAGCAATTTGTAAAATAAGCACAAAAAAGAAATTGAATCATAAAATGTTTTTTTTAAATGGTTTAAAAAAAAAAAAAAAAAAAAAAAACACACATTTCTCCTCCCACATCCCCACATAATCACATCTATAGCCACCACATTCCTGTGAGGTCAACACAAAATGACTCCACATAAAAATGGTAGCAAACTAGAAGATCTAATATTGAAACAATCTTGCAAGGTGTAATTCACTAAACCGTAAAACACAAAACCAGAAGAAACCCAAGTGCATCATTCATCTACAGTCCCATCCCCACCCCACCACCATGATCTACGCAATGTACATCCTAGCCGCTGTGCATTTCAGGCAGCAGAATACTTTCCATATTAAAAATCAGCCTAGCTTAACATTAGCTAAAAGGGTCTAGTTATGTCACATCAAATCACGGCCGTTGCAGACAGGTTAAGAATTCTCAAACCCACCATTTCCTTTGTTATATCCTGAGAGTGTCAATTAAAACAGTAAATTCATCAGTAAAACAGCAGGATTTTATATATATATATATATATATATATATATATATATATATATATATATATATATATATATATATATATATATATATATAATTTACACACACACAAATGAAAAAAAATTCTATATAGCAATTTCTGTTCTGTACAATTGCACACAGAAGTATGGGTATGCATTAGAAATACAGGCCTGTGTAAAAGAATGTTAATTACATTGGCAATTAAGTCTCTGAGGTTGTCTCGCTTCCTGACCTTGAATGGCAGCAAAAAACTGTTTCACCTGCAGTCGTGTTTGTGTGCAAAAGGAGGGCATTTCTTTAAAAGAAAAAAAGGAGCAAAAATAAACAAAAAGGGTTAAGCAGGGCAGAAAATTACACCAGCCTTAAAAAAAGAAAAAAGACTGGGTGCCACTAGGTTATTTAAAAAAAAATAATAATTGTCCATTGCTTGGAAAAAAAAATGAAGACCACATTGTAAGGGAAATTAGTGATCTTGTTCTCGTAATTCCTCTTTGACAGTTAAAGCCATTCAAAAATAAATGCTGTGTGACCTCTGCCTCTTTGCTGGGTCCGAGAGCTGCTGTTTTATCTCTTCTTGTTTTGTTGTTGTTGCTGGATTCTGACTGTTACAGGTTTTCTTTGGAGAGAAGTTTTCCCACTGTAGGCACTAGGAAGAACCAAGGCAAAAAGCTCCTGTTAACGTCTCATCTGTCCCATCTGATAGTTCTCTCGTGGCTGCCGCTGGCGTTGGGGCTGGGGGTTGGCATTCTGTGCTCTTCTCCTCTTCAGAGTGCCTGTGGGGGAACAGCCAAATCAGAGACCAACAGTCATGAGGTTTGGGAAGTTCAACAGAAATCGGAGAGTGGCATCTGGCCTCCTCCCCTCCCAAAACCTATTAGATCATTAAACCCTCACCAACTTGTTAGTTTTCAAAATCTAATTGAAAAGTATCAATTAAAAAACCAAAGATCTGAAGAGTGCTTAGTTGGAGTTAAGTGGTATAGAAGAGGAATTTCACCCCCTATTATCTCTGCATTAAAACTCTTTCATATTATGAAGCCTTCATTAAAAACTTCTGCAGCAGTTTGAAGCTGACACACGCTAAAGGGCTCTCACCTGGTAGTGGTTTTGGAGGAGGGAGTTTTGGGTTACTGCTAGGGGTGTGGACACTGCAGATCTTAATGAAACCAGCCATCAGCATAATGAGAGCAATCCCCATCAACAGCACTGCCCACCAGTGAGCCTGGAAACAAGCAGCAAGAAGTGAACATCACACAGAAATAGAATTAGACATGGCCGTGTGTGCATACCTACCAGCCTGAAAACAATGGATCCTGAAGACAAACCGGATCGCTGAGTGGCTACGATTTCTATAATCCTCTACAACCACTGATACTGCAAGACTTCTTTGAACTAATAAAAACGCTTACCACAATCCACTCAGCAATGTTCTCATACAGCTCCGGGTTAAAGATTGCTTTCTTTAGCCTGGCCAGGGGACCATCAGCGTCCACAAGCCGACACTTCATGAACACATCGCAGTAACCCTTGAAGTCGTTGCAGGGAGAGCCAGGCTGCAGAGTGATCGTTTTGCCGGAGAAATACTTTGACCACATTTCTGATCCTGTGCTACTGCAAACTCCTTGGTCTGCTACAGAAGGAAAGGGAAACCGAAACGAAGAACTAGATTGAGAAAAGGACAGACTTTTAGAGTATCTATCCAAGGCCGTGTATAGAAGTCCATCCATAAAACACATCCCTGCTTTTTGCAACTGTTCACCGTTTACTAAAATTACCACAGTGAGTTCAAAATCAATATCAGACAACCTGACTATGAACAAGGCGGACCGACTTTTCAGCAGTGTGTGTAACATGTATTTTATTTCTTCTAAAGTGCATTCATTCCTCACATCAACTTAAACAACAAAATTAAAAAATATTTAAAAAAAAAACACCCTACCATAACTAAATGTTTGAATATTTCATTTTGTTCTGAGAAATCAGGCAAACTCATGCCTGTTCATAAATGTTTCATTGGATTAAACGCAATGGTATTTCTTGGCAATCGTGGTAATTAGATGCCTGGATTAGCTTCTCAAAGACGTAAATTACGAAATACTTGGTCTTGTACTGCCCTGAATATGCCATCTATGTAAATGCATACACCACTTTGAAAATGGGAAATTCTTAGACAGCAAACAAGGCAACACTATCTGCAGATCTACGGTTTTTATGGGAACATTTCTCACTTTTCTCCTTGCAGCAGACGTGGCACAGTTCTCTTTCATCATTCCCATCTGTACTTGCACATGTGCACTCCTCCAAACCGTACTTCTCACAGATTGAACCAGCGCATTGCTGCGGGAGAGAGAAGTCAAATCAACTACAAGAGACAAAGGGCATCACAAACAATCCATCACCTTTTACACCTTGATATTAAATCCAGGCCCAACTTGGTAATGAATCTGGCAAATGAAAAGACACTGGAAATCAGTCATCTTTCCCCAAGCTAAATAGAAACACACTGCACTGGGAACATTTTGGAAAAAAAAACTACTCATTAAAGTGACTGCTAACCCCTTTTTGTTTATGTCCCCTTTTAGCTGAGAATAAAAAAAACACAGAACAATCGTCTCTTGTACCCCATTGATGCAGACTTGTGTTCCCCTGTGGCACGCTGTGAAGTTCTGTTTGGGCTCCGATATTGGACACATAGCCTGAATGCCATTGCACAACCCTTCCCTGGCGCAGTCAGACTCTTCTCTACACTTCGCAGTTGAAGGTTTATATGTGCATTCCTTTGTACAGCAAGGACCTTGACTGGGGCTGGGGGAAAAACCGCAATTTAGTTTCAATCTAGCTAAGCATCATAACTGTTGGCAATGAAACAAATGTCAACAGTTCTATATCTATCTGTTTCACAAAGACCAAAGGATTAGGTTTCCTGTTCATGCTGCAGCCGAGCAGACAGATGCAATTTCTCCCAGAGGACACCTGAACAAGTTTGTTGTAAAACATTGTACTGTAAAAACCAATACAAGTGATACATCTCAAAAGAGACAGAGCTTCAGTTATGATTTATCTTTAGTCAGTGCCAGTAATCTTATTATTTTATTCCTACTTGCAAATCATTCTGCAATTCCCTTGTCTCATTGAGATAAGTGAACAAATGCATAATAGTCTTAAATATTTAAGCAATGAAATTCATCCTTAGTATGTGCCTAGATTTCATTGTTGACAGAGCTCTATGCAGACTGGGAACTGTGTTAAGACAGTAGATCACTGAAGCCAGAAGGTAAAGCTAAGGAACAGCTACAAATAGTTTATTGATCCAGCTGTATCTGCACCAGTAATAAAGAAAAATTCCCCAATTGAACAGCATTTAAATTAGAAGTTTTGAATGCCTGTTTTAACTTACCTGCACGCTTTGCCCTCTTTCAACTTGCACTTGAGGTTCTCTTGCTGATTAGCATCATAACAGCACTCATCCTTGCACTGATCACTGTACCCACAGTCGCACTGCTCTCCATTCTCCACCAATCCATTTCCACAGATCGGCTGACCAGACTCTGCAGAGGGGAAATGCAACGTCAGCCTTAATGGAGTACCCTTTAAGCACCATTATCTGCCCAAAATAAGAGTTACCCCGGAGCCAATGGATGTTTATGGTTTTGCAAAACATGCATTCCAGTTGATGCTAAGCAAAGACCTGCACCATTTAACATCCCATTCCACTTTATGGCTGTGGAGATTTCAAGCAGCTGCTTTAATAATGAGACACAAAATGCTGTGCATTACTTTGCCCTGGTGTCAGATTTAAAGGGGAATCTTTCTCAATGGACAAGCTGACACTCTGGCTGCCAATTCAATTAGACTAGTCCATTCTTCTCACACAAATTATAAACAGTGTTCAAAAGGGGCTGTTGCTTATATTAAAACACACACTAATGAGCTACAACATCTAATTTGAGGTCCAATTGAAACCAGTTTAGTGTGGGGTTGAAGCACAACTCCTGGCTTACTTTACCTGCACCCTAGAAAAATAATTCCATTGAAAAGGATGCAGCCCCCCTGCACTCCCACCACCAAATCCAAAGTCTGGAAAAATGAGAACCTCTCCACACAGTTCTTTGTGGATTCTGTCCTGCTTTATTGCAATTCTGTTCTTTATTTGGAAACGTACCCACAAAGCAGCTTCCTCTCTTCTTTTCCAGCACCTGGCTAATGTTGCGGACGCTGCAGATTGAAAACTTGTTGTTGTTCAGCTTGTCACCGGAAGTTGCTCTGGCGTACATGATGTAATTTCCCTTTTCCTTCAGGCTCTGGCTCTTGGACTCCCCTGGGGTGCACTCTGTTCCAGAATCATGCTACGGGTTTCAAAGAAACAATACAGGTCAAAATGGAAACAAGTCAAAAGAGCAAACTCAGAAGAGAACAGTCTGTAATTTACACACAGCACTGTGGCTGGTAGAAACCTTGTAACAGGTCATGTAAGGGTATTACACAGACTTCGAGGTGCACAGTTCAGCCTTGCACAGTCAGACAGAGAGGCTCTACTCACAGGAGAACCAAAGTTATGTCCGACTTCATGAGCGAAGGTTATGTGGGAGACCTTTGGTGGCACATGGGAGGCGTAGTTCTGAACGGTGATGATGCCAGTGTTCAGAGACTTCTTCTTGCCATCAGAATACAGCTTGCTCTTCTCGCAGATACCTCCCGAGCTGCCTGTAAAAGAGAAGGGGATATTTGTTAATGGATCATTGGGTTCTGGTTTTATTTGTTGAAAAAGCAAAAAAACAACTTAGGAGGTCAATAAAAGTATTTCTCATTCTTCAGCCCTGATGGTGTTAAACTACTGATAGTAGTCTTTTTGGGGTTTCTTACTGGCAGCAGAAACTGTACTGGTAATAAGAAACCCCAAAAAGACTCCTGCCTGTAGATTTTCTAGTGGTTCTGAAAAAAAAATAAAAAAAGTGTTCATTTAGTTTTACGTTTACTTTGGCATGTTCACTGTGGGACCATGCTGTCCGAGGTGTGCAGTCTCCAGCATGATATACAGTTTGAAAACAATCTCCTTTTCCATCTTCCATCAAAGACCACACTGGTTAATTCTGTCTGCAGACAACGCAATGTCATTTACAGCTGGTCACTAAATAATCAATTTTGTGAAAAAGCGGACTGAGTTTTCTTACCATCATTATATTCTTAGAGAATATAATATCACACGAGCATGTTTCATGCACAGTATTATGGTGTTTAAATGTTAAGATGTAAATACACTAGATTAGAATTTCTACCCAACATCAGATGGAGTGTAACAAAAAGTTTCCAAATAAATTTTTAAAAAAATGCTCATTAAAATATGCTTTGAACTGCAGAACACACACTGTTTTACTTCCCCAAAGAAACTTACTGAAAATATTAGTAATTCTGGAAATTGTCATAGTATTTATAAAACAGACGTTTAAACCCAGAAAAATCCACTTCTGCTGTAACACACACACACACACACACACACACACACACACACAGACGTTTAAACCCAGAAAAAGCCACTTAGGCTGTAAACTTTGTGTCTTCAAAAAATCAACAAACTCAAATATTTTTACTATTTTATCATGGGAAGTATGCAATGGCTCTAAAGCAGTGAAGATAAATAATTCAAGTTGTTAGGATGCAGGGCAGGGCAGGGTTCTCTGCATTAGACTCAGTACTCTTTTCTACATTAATGACCTGCATTCAGCTGGCACTGCCACTGGAATACAAATGGAAGCAGCAGCTACAGTTTTCCATAAGGTTCCAACTCCGAGGAAGCAAATCAACTGCTTGATCAGAACTGCAGCGTCAGGGCGATTAATCTTGAAAACATTCCACTTAAACAATCTGAAGACAGGTCCTGTGTGTTTGAGCAAAAAATATACAGAGCGAGAAAACTCAACTTACTTCAGAAGACAACCCAGCCCATTCTCACATAGAAAAGTCACCTTGGACAACTTCAGGGTAAATATATCATCATTAGGCCCTAACATGAATCTATTTCAGTGAATCTGGCTCAGTGCATTATATCAATATACTTCCCAAAGTGCAAAATTGGCGTTCAATTGAAAATGGAGATTAAAAAAGATACAGAACACACATTTGCTTCCTCACAGAATCTTGTTAAAAGTCTGGGATTGATTTCTTACATCAAAACAAAGAACCAGGCATTAGAAACTATTAACTAATGCTTGCGAAGAATTAAATATTATAACTAGACCATATAATGGCCAATATGGAATTTATATCAAAATCTCAAAACCGCTTTTTGCCACTAATATGGAAGGCTATGGGGTTCAAGGCCTGGCTCCAACCCAGCTGTGAATTCAGCAATATTCAAGACAGTGTGCGATACTGACCACACTATCTATTTAGGCAACAAGACAACATAAACAAGTTTCTTTTTGCAGGCCTGATAGGGCAGAGTTGCTAGCTCTTAATACCTTACTTCTACAGCTTGGGAACAGAAACAAGAAACATGAGGAACAGACTAAGGCAAGCAGGCGCCTTTCGCTTTCCGGTTTCCAGGGATTAGACCAAGAGAATGATATTCCCAGGTTTACAAAAAACAGAAACAACCTAAATGTTTACTTTTTCATTGGTTCACAAACAGAATATCGCCCCACCCCCCCAGCCCAGCTGTGTCACTATAATAAAGCAAACACTTATATTTCATATATTCTCTTCACTGTGTGTGGTTTTAATTAGCTCCCCCCCCCCACCCCCACACACACTTTAAATTGCAAATTGATCAAATCAGCACACATTAGGGCACATTTAGAATAAATGTAATTACTTGCACTTAGATAATTTACAAGCGTGCTGAATTTTAAAAAGGGCACTGTCAAAATCTATACAGAAAATTAAAGAAAGGGACTGGAATATATGAAAGTATTGGATGATTCTCCAATAATAACGTGTCAGGCTTTTAAGTGGATTGCAAGTCCAGGGGGTCCATCACTGGCTCGGACTCATGAGACGCATCTCGCTGGCTTTCACTAGACATTGTGTCTCACAATTTTTATTTTAATTGCCTAGCTTGGACTGCAGAAAATTTCAATTTCGGTTGCAGCAGCTCGCATTGAGTTTCAAAGCCTTTATCCATTGCCTTGGCAGTGCATCAAACTGAACCTAAACTTGTTCATATTGCCTTTGCATTTAGACTTTGCCTTAACCACAGCGTTTTAAATAACTGAAACTGGATGAATTAAATAAGCACATGACCTGCATCCCCTTGTTAAATGGAAGTGTGAAATGACAGACTGGCTCCTCCACACAGCAAAAATCATAACTGGAAAAGCAGTTCCATAGAGCTATAGCCAAAAGTTTTGCATCTCCCTATTGAATTACCTAATTTTACTTCATAAAGGTTGAATGAAACCTGCTGTATAAATGTTACGTTAACATACTGAATTACACACAACTTTGTGGTTTTTCATATACTTAACGAAAAACTGACTAAAAATGTGACATTTCAAAATCCAACATGCAATACTGCGCACTATTATGGCTTCCGGGAGACTTTTGCAATATCATTTTGTTACTTCAATTACATGATGTTAAATTGTGTTCCTACATACATAATATATACATAATATATATATATATATATATATATATATATATATATATATATATATATATATATATAATATATATATATATATATATATATATATATATATATATATATATATATATATATATATATATACATATTATATATATATATATATATATATATATATATAAAATTTATATATTGGTAAAAATGTAAATGTGCGACCTGCATAGGTGATGCAAAATTTGAGTTGGTAAAAATGTAAATGTGCGACCTGCATACATATGTAAAGACCAACTGGCAGGCATCTCCTTATATTCCAAGATTCAGTTACTGTGCTGAAGGGGGTCGAGCCTCATCACAACTAGATACACATCAATCAGACGCCTTTACCTGCTGGCGCTCCCACCCAGGCCAGTCCAAGAACACCATCGTCAAAGTCTCGATCCGTGAACACGTAGGCCAGGCAGTAATCATCATGATTCTGTTCAGAGTTCAGCTCCAAGAACTTCTCCACTCCGATGTTAGCAAACCTGAAGGGGTTGGAAGGGTCTCTTTCATCCTGCGTCGTATTGATCTGGGAAAGGAAAAGGAAATACGGGACCAAAAACATGGGACACAAAGTCAACACATTTATACTTGAAATACTGGATTGTGAGGGGGGGGGGGGGGGGGGGAAGCTTAATGAAACATCATAGAAAGGTAAAGTAGTGTACAAAATACAAATTAATTCTTATCAATATTACTTTCTCATTTACTCTAATTGCATGATTATTGATTTGGAAACTGTAGAAAATGTCCAGGCCACTAGTAAAAGCTCTATAGAGAGCAATGCTGTATATAATAAAAGATCAATAGAAAACAAACACTTACTCTGATTCTCTTCACCATGAAACTGATATTTCGAACTCCCAGGAAATCTGTGCTCTGGTAAATGGAGTCAATTGCTTTAATGTGACTGGAGATCTGCAAATCAAAAAGGAAACACGCTTCTAAATGTACAATTCTACTGTATTACCGCATTTCCTCAGCTAGTGAATGAAAACAATATCCAATTTTATATTATTCTCAATGCTAGGTGACAAACATGCAATTCTTCAGCCAGCAATACATCCACTATACAGAATTGTAGAGGTGAGTAGTTTTAGCCTAAGCAAACAATCCACCTGACTATATGTGTGTGTATTTATTTTATATATATAAGACACAGACTCTGGAGAATTGACTGCTTTGCAGATAAAATAATGTTTGTGGCACAGTAAGTGAGACGCTCTAGGAAGCAAATTAAGTGAGGATGAGCTCAAAAGAAATTAAAGGGTACAGATATACGAGTCCCACATTGCATTTTTAATATCACTCCTTTATACAGAAAGAATGTGATTTTAATTTACAATGTTATTTTTAAGAATGATGGAAGATTTGTTTTATAAACTGATATCCCAAGGGTAGCAATCTCCTACAAGTGCTCATAAATCATTTGTAAAACCCCATGAACCTGGCAAACAGCCTGTACTCCAGGGTTTCAATTATACAGGATCTGCCTGCATCCAGCACACAGCACTCTTGTAATGGTACAGATAATTGCGGCATTCCCACCACCAATTACGAATTGTTCATGCACACAGATGTTATTTATAGCAGCTCGGAATCAAGCCTGATATTGAAGCTCAGCACTTGCTGAAGATGAACAAAAGCACAGTTTGACAAGGACTCAAAGGGTTGATAAGGACCTTTATTATATTGTGTTACATGTTCCCATGTGTTGCTACAACTGCGCACTGGTAAATCCATCTCAGTTACATGTGAGCAGGAGGATGATGGGAAATGTAGTTAGTTCTAAGGTTCATGGAAAGCCATCTTGAGGCAGGGAATGCAATTTTAAAAAAAGTGGTCAAAAAAGTAAAAAAAAAAAAAATTCAAACAATACACATACCCCTTACGTGAACAGTTAACAGTTGTAGCAACTACAATAAAATGGAAAATTGGGGTATACCTTTAAACCCGTAATCCCAATGGGCAAATATTTTAGTAAAACGATAATTTGCTATTACATTATATATATTATTATATATATATATATATATATATATATATATATATATATATATATATATATATATATATATATATATATATATATATATATATATATATATATATTATATATTATATATTTTCATGTTCAGATATTAGCTCAATTTAAATATTTGTTAGGTTTTTCAAAAGGTAATAAAAGCCTTTATATTGCTCTGAAAGCAGGCAAAGACAGCATAGCAGGAGGGGCAGGGGGCATGGCCGTGACCCTGTGTGTGTGCGCCTTTATTTACAGCAAGACCTTAGAATATGTAACACGTTAAAATAGAAAAATAACCCAGTAGTAAAGAATATGTTATGTAGGCCTCACCTTTACCCCGGTGAATTAACTACAAAACAAAGGATGCCAAATAGCAGTTCAAGTTCAACGTTGTTTTGTTTATTCCCGAAATACAGTACATAAGTTGATTTTTTTCCCCCCATTCCTTGCCATTGCCGTTTCTTCACAGTAAACAGTGGCCAGAGGCAAGTTTTCATAAAGTAACAACATGAGGTTTACTTGGGCCTTTTTGTAGCTCAACAAACAAGTGTGGAACAAATGTGGAAATGGCGTTGTAAAGTGAAAGGGGGTGGGGATCACAGTTTTGGTTCTCATTTATTACATTCCACATAAAGTCACAACAAAACCTATATAATATATACAATCTTTGTAAAAATCACTACACAACATTTTCAGGAACTTGGGTACTGTTTAAGCGACGCATTTCAGTCCCATGAGATTCTGGCTTGCTCTAAAAACGCTTTTTTGTCCCAGATGGCTTTCCATAGAGATCACAAATGGGGCGCGTGCATAATCTGGTTTGTTTACTTTGTCCTGTCTAAAACTAGAGGCTCAAAAGCTGCTGTGTTGATTCAGTGTTTTTGTTTGTTTGTATTTTATATATATATATATATATATATATATATATATATATATATATAATATATATATATATATATATATATATATATATATATATATATATATATATATATATATATTATATATAAAATAATATATATATATAATATATATATATATATATATATATATATATATATATATACACACACACACACACACACACACATATATGCATATGCATGCAATTTTCCCACAAACAGAAGGCCGTGGCCAATGTTAAACATTAGCTAGCTGCAGTTCCACAGAAAGTAGAGGGAAGGGGAGATAAGGAGCTAAAGGGTTAATTAAAAATGTATTTGGAAATATACAATAAAAAATATCACATCACTAAAATGTCATATTTAAATTCCTTTTTGGGCTTGGAGGAGTCTCTTGTGTACCTGTGCTATAACCGCTTCCCGTGTGCCGTAGTACTTGAAGAACAGGTGGTCTGTCTGGATGAAGAGCTGGCAGGTGTTCTTAGGGGGTTGGGTTGTTCTGCGTTTCCTCAGTAAGACAGGTCCATCCGCGGGCTCCTCCACCACCGTCTCCTGCAAAGGTACGGAAAGGGAGAGGGTTAGCCTTCAGCTTCACCTGGAAAATGAAAATTCAAAGATACATATATATATAAAACTCTTGTGTGTTCAATCATGTGGGATGAGAAAAGAACTACTATAATGTTACACCCCACTTACTATTCACCAGGAGGGCTCTCTTAAGTCAGACCTTTATATAAAATAAAACCTTCAAAAAAACTTTGGTCTCAATTTTAGTACATTTGTCTGTTAAATTGCATTGCTAATTCAGAGTAGGAAAAAATGTTGTATGGGTAAGTATCAAGGTTACTGAGTGGAAATGCATAATACAGAAGTGTCAAAAGCTGGAAAAATCCAATGTAATACTTTATCTAAACTTGACACGCACACAAACAGGGCGCTTGTGTATATAAAATTACTGACTGCAATACTAAATTAAGGAATAGAGAAAAACAAAATGTATTATTCTTGTTTTAAGTTTAGCTGGAATTTCCAATTAAACCTCAGATTAATTGTGAAAGAATCTGGTGGATGCAGACATTTACTGCTAAGTGTATAGCATTTAAAAAAATTAAAGGGACAAATAAATCTTAAATTGTCTCAGTGTTACTGCGTCAGCCATCATGTCCTAAATCTGAAAGTTTACTGTATAAAACGCCACACTTTATACTGTGAACAAAATGCGTTAAAGGGCCTCTACATCTAAGTGAATGGGCAGGCTTGTAATCTTGTTTTTTGTTTATATGATGAACTGGCTTCAGTTTTTCCAAGCTTTCTTAGAAAGTACCTTCCTTTCTTCCACAGCATGAACAAAATCGCCCAAAAGATATCCAAACATTGACGTATCCAAAAAAAACACACACAACACATTTCCTTGCTTTCATAAATTCAATTAAAAAAATAAAAAATAAAACACACACACACTCTGCCAGTCTCCCTACAGACTGTAATAATTTCCAGCCTGCTCCGTTTCAAGTTGATCTGCTATCAGTTATGCAACAAAGGCAGCAATTCCTGTGGTGAAATTAAAAGGTTTCTTTGTGTTCTAATTTGGAATCCCAGTCAGAATCAACTAAACCTAGAGGGAACCAGCAAATCTCAATAATTGGCACCTGCTTCAGTTTTAATAACCAAACACGTATTGTAGCGATTGCAGATAACCTCCGGGTCCCTAATTAAATGCACTGCCAACACATTTCAAAACATGGAAATGAATGCTATTCAAAATCATTACATTGTATTCACCTAAGGGTGTTGGGTTATTTATTTGCTTTTTAGGTCTAGATTTGAACACAGACAGGAAAGGAAAGTGAATAAATTACCCATGAAGAATGTGTGACCCAGAGAGACTGGCATCCTGCATTTATATTTGTGTATTGTTGTCTTGCCAGGATTTTTCATTGACAAGTTTTGAACGGGTGCTTCTAAAAAGTACTGCTCACGAACGGTGCGGCTAGAAGGATTTACATTTATTAAGGAATTATACAAGGAAAGCCCCTTTCTTTGCAACATTGGTTACTTCCTCGCAAGAGCTCAGCAGGCATTTAAATGCAACCAAACTAATTTAACTATCGCCTGTATTTATCATAGGAAACTCACATAAAAAGAAATACAATTTTAAAACAGGTACTGTATTAACCATCAATTACCAGTGAAATTCACATCTTTGCAAAGCGAAGCTCAAATACTGTAGCACATTGATGCTACAATTTCAAGTTTGATGTCCAAATTAGAGTTTGAATACTGAATCCATTTTTGTTTAAAATGACTACAGCAATCATTATTATAGTCAGTTTATTAAGGTTTGGACACAAGCAGCAGAACTGAATATAAATAAATGTAGTCTTCAATAAAATACAAATAAATCCCAGCCAGCACCCGCCACCTTCCGTTTACTTACCTTTGGATTCTCTTCCCGAGTCCCTGAAGCCTGATACTTCTTCATCCTGTCAAACACAGAGTGATCAGCGCAGCCTCCCTGTGCTCCATACTTGTGTGGGTACTCTAGAAGGAACACCAAGAGATAGGACTGGGTTACTTCTTGGAGTTTGAGTCCGACTACCGATTGTCTCCTTTCTTTCTGCCACATTCTCATCATGCATAACAGTCAGTGTACAGTGAGAGTTCAGCAGTGGGGAAAAAAAAGTCTTAAAGCCTATAAAACTACTTTTTTGGACCGTTAGAACTACAAATCGGCATGATGCTACAGTAATATTTATACATACATATATATATATATATATTATATATACATATATATATATATTATACATAATATATAATATATATGATATATTATATATATATATATTATATATATATATATATAGACATATATATATATATACACATATATATATATATATATATATATATACACACACATATACATATATACGATATACACACACACGATTAAGTTTGATTAAACTTATTTTACTTCTAATGATCAAGTAGTGATGTCTTGATAATGCTGATATACAGTATCTCCCAGAGGAATTCTGCAAGGATCCCGTTTCAGAAGTTTTCACAGGAGTTTCCAGACTAATTGTTTTCTTCTCCAGAAGTAGAGGAAACCATCTGGATTTGGACATTAAGGGTTATGGACCGGCTCCCCACAGATTAGGAACTTAACCATGTAGCACCACAGCAGTCCAGTTCATAATCATATAATTTGCACCCCAAAAGATTAAACTCGGAACATACAGCATCACCAAAAAATGTACTTTTTGCATTTGTGTCCCCATAGCTTTTCAAAACATTTCAACATTTCCTTGGAATAGGGTTAAGAACTTTTCAGAAGCAGCAGCATTGGCTGAAAATCTTGGCAGTTCATAAAAAAAATATAAACAGCGTCTCATTAAATCCTAAACAACATTTCTGTAATGCCTATCTTCCAGTGAAATGTGTTTGAAGTATAAGATGAGACAACTCATTATCCGCTTTAACCTGGCACAAAAAAAAAAAAAGCAGCCACTAACAGCATGGCGGAACTGACAGCACTAATTTCTCTAATCTTTGCTGAGCAGCCTTACTGCAAATCTGTCTTCTGTTCACTGCATTCAGAATATCAACCAAACTTAAAGCAGACTGAACTCAAAAGAAATGGTGACTGATGATTGCATCTTTAGAGGGAGACTCAACTCTTAATGGACCATGCGCTACACAAGATTCATCAGAGTACAGCGGACTCTGTCAGCTGTTAAACACTTTTAAAAAGTACTTGCAGTGCTTTTTATTTACTGATCTTTCTAACACAAGCAGGAATGAGAAAACCACTCATTTACATTTCCACATTGTTCTGAACTCCTCCTACCAGCGCAATTTAAAGTACGGCTTCTCGTCTTCCTATGCCACTTACGCACTCATCTTACAAGGTGACCAACAGCTTATTAGAGGCAAGAATGATGACATGGTGTCTGCCATCATCTGTACACAACATAGCATTCAAAAGGGTCAAAACAATATTCCCATGAACTGTACACAGTCTCACTTTCTGAATCTTAAAGTTCTATTTTACACTCCTCAGGCAGCAGAGACATCTGTAACATTCCCCCAGTTCCTCCCCTGCCACAACTTCAAGTCAAATTGAAATGCTGTTTTTGGCAACACGGTGATTGTGTTAGCCAGGCATATATTTCAAAAGGAGAGGATATTTTTTTTTTGTACAAAATGTATATTGAATTCTACATGTGACACTAGAGTATGTGCTGATCACACCTCAGACATCCCTATGGCAGAAATGCTCTTTCTACAGTAAATGGCAGTGTGGTGATCCATACTTGGCTAAGCACTGGGTTATAATTGGGGTACGAGAGCCTTTATAAAAATCAGCCAGGGATTTGTGTTCAATACTGTACTACTAGATCTGTTCGCACTTTTGTTTGTTCACTCACATTAGTGTGTAATTGAGACGCATCATTTCAGGCTTTCTGTAGCTACAGCTAATGAAAAGCTGGAGATAATATCAACATTATTGCCACTCCCCTAGGTGATCAGAAAGATAAATCAACCTGTTCGGTGAATCAGAAGCTATTAAAACAAGCCAAGCCAAGGTAGGCACCAAAGCATCCAGTATACTAACTCTCTCATGGGGCGTTTCTTCTAATTTGTGAATGACAACATTTTTCATTAGATATACTGGTGGGGTATCAATCTGTACAACACACCTATTGTTAACAGGCAAGTCACAGCAACATTACTGAAACCCTTTCATCTGTCAATAACTATAAAGAAAATATATCTCACACTGTTAAGAATGCACTCTCCCTCTCTCATTACTTAGGTCTGTGGCTCAAGGGTTTAACAATATAGACGTGCTATCAGCCAGCTGTGCCAATTGCAAGGCTGCTATGTCTAGCTCTGCAATGTCAGTCTCCAGCGCAGACTCCAACCTAAAACAAAAAGGGGTCCTTGCCTCCAGAGAAACATTCTACACTGTATCAATGTATTCTGGCATTCTCACTGGCCACCTAAAACCCTTGTGTCCTACTGAAGTAATTATAAAAATGTCAGAGTGTGGTGTTCAGTACTGCTACCAAGGCAGTGTGATGTACTACCGGGCAAAATGAGACACACCAACATGGCAGGGGACAGGAGTCCTTTAGGCAAACATGTCAGAATACCTTTGTCTACAGCATTCTGATCTGCTGGCTCTGATATTAGGCTTATACTGAAATTCACACATTACGTGAACATGGGGAGGATCATGAATTTAAGTTTGGCCAACACCAATAAACTTTCATTATTCGGAAAACATCAGTAATTGGTGAATTTGATTCAAACCAAGCATCCTGGACAGATACAAATGACACAACAGTCTCCCTTCCAATGAATAGTGGTGGGCGAGGGATCTTTCACTGAACTACGGTTTGGCACTAGGAACAAGTCAGGATTGTTAGCAGATTTGATGTGCAAGGATATTTAGGGAAAAAAGTATTCTTAGTGGGGGGGAAAAAAAACCTTGACCCAGAAACAATATTTAAAAACACGTGAAGTGCTAAATGCTGTGTGTCTTCCAAACTGTAGCTATTTAGAGTGATTTAATAATGAATATCAGAATCTCAGATCTGAGTAGGAAAGAGCTATGGCGACTCAAAATCATCAAAAATGAGGTTCCCAGAACCATAATGCCTAAAGGGTGTGTAAATCACATGAATCTCACTGGCAAGATTACATTCTAACAATGCATGTTGCAATAAAACACACACATTAGCTACTTCCAGATTTCCGGATAAGAATATTGCAGCAATGAACAAATAGGAAAGCTGCATAGCTCCATTACTTCGAGGGGCAGTGGACTACAGTACAATCAAATACCTGTAGAGAGTCTTACAGTACTGATTAGAATTCAGTTCCTTTGTTTTTCTCCAACCACAGTTCGAAAGTTCAAAATGTTAAAGCTCAGATGAAGGATTTAAAGATAAAAATCACTGGAAAAAAAAAGACTAAAAATGCATTTAATTGTAAATTTACTGTTTCTAAGGAGATTAAAAGCCAAGTGCTGTGCTCTGCTCCCCCCCCCCCCGATCCCAAATGTATATAATATAGCTCACTTGTAGTGATTTGTAGGTAAACACAGCCATCTGGCTGCACTGTTCCAAGGAAGCTTATATAGTCAGAAATCCATCAAGTTAATGAAAAACAAACAAATGCTATGGTATAAAAAAATAAAAAATTAAATGAAGAATTAAATGAAGAATCCTAAAGCTTATCGCAAGATACACTTCTACAAGCACATATCTTCAAAGCTGAAAGTTAGCCTTGAGATGGGGTTTTGCCAAGTAATTTAATAATAGATTAGCATTTGGAGAGAAACTTGTTCTCACAAATTCCTTGTAAAAATAAAAATATTCAGGGTAGGCGAGCCATGCAAAGGAGTTCTCCAAATGTCATGCAGCTCTGCCACCCAGACAAAGATCACAGCCACCCACTCAAACAGAAGCCAAGCCAACACCAATACCCTTCACCCTGCCGCCTTGCCTCTCTACGACAAGGGTATCCCGAAACCAAGAAACAACAAAGTGACGTAAGGAAGATTACGCTTTAAAGGAATTTGTAACCTGCTGACTTTTCTGTGTTCAATGGAGGGGTTAAACTCCCAATAGAATGAGGATGCCCGCTATTGAAAAAGTTATTTTGTTCTTAATACCTCACAATTTAAAGACGGATTTGGGAGCCTTCAAATTCTAAAAGCATTGTTTTAAGAGCGTTCGCGTTCTCTGCAACTGTACTACAGGCTTCCATTCACCTCCTACCAGGTATAAGCTTTTAATAACATTCTGAAGCAGCTACACCAACAGCAACCCAGAGTACGAAGACTTTACTCACTAGAAGTGTCTTTTCATCTAATGCTGAATAAAAAAAAAAAAAGTGATGTGTTTGTAGACAATAGAAAGCTAATTTCACTGTATTTTGAACAACTGAAAACAGTATCCCCACCCCCTATTCATAGGAACAGACCTTCAACTTAAAGCCCAGGCACAATCAGCAGGATTCCCGGTTTTATTGGTAAAATCCAATGCAGAGCCTGTTAAAGCTGGCTTTCGAACAGCAAGTAATCCATAAATCAATTACTCCAGCTAATTCACATCAAGTGCTTCGAATGATGAGTCTAGTCGCCAGACTGCAGGGATTCAGGAATCTGAAACTGCTAATCTTTTTTTGTTTGTTTGAAAGTCACTAATGGGAGATTGCCCAGCGCTGGTCACTGCATTCACTGGAAACGGGGAGCAAAGGCATTTTATTAAATCGCTGACAATATACTCTCCATTTCAACAAAAAAGCCCCTTTGTCTGTCTGCTGAATGCCACCTCATTGAGATGCAAATCATAGATTGTTGCCAATGAAAAGGCACCAAGAGAAAAAAAAGTTTAAGCGTGGGTGTGTATAAAAGCGTTTTGGAAAGCTGCAGACTGAAATAAATTAATTTTTCTCTTTCATTACTGCATTTAACTTTCTCGGGGCCAAATGTAGTGGAAATGCCCACATACAGTACATTTGCACAAAAGACATCCAAGATTACCAAAAGGTACTTGAAGTGTATTAAAATGCTTTGATGTTCTTTTTATAAATGTATTTTATAAAGTGACTAAACTGGATATAATATTAACAGGAGGATATCCATCACAGTTTGCTAAATAACCGACATAAAACATAAACAGAAAGAGTTTAGTACTGGAAATGTCTGCAGATCACAGCAAGTACATTACTGTTATTATAAATTCTAGTTCTCCACAAGAGGTAGCTAGAGAGAACTGCATATCAAAAACAAAACTGCAGCAGTGTACAGTAGATTGACACTAACAAAGCACCACATCAAGTTTTTTCAGCATAAAAAAAAGTTACATATTTATGGTGATATTAGTTTATTAAAAATCTATCAGTTGGGTACCACTGTCCTTGAAAAAGGATACTATCCATTAAAAATCTAATTAGGTGTAATCCTACTGATCAGTTGCATCCCAAGGATAGAATTAGATGCTTTTCCAGTACTCCGAGTCAATTAAAAGCAAGATACATTGTAGGAATTGCAATAGGAAACTCTTATTCACAATTACTGCAATTTGTTTCTCATGCCAGGGTAGATTCAATAGGATTATTTCAGCCATGGCTACAAGTATGGTAAAGTTACAGCTACATTTCTCTCGGTTTAGGGGTGTGATCTAGCCTTCCCCTGCCTGGGGACAGTATTCAGCCCTCACTGCACTCAAGTTCTGTAGCTGTCTGATTGGAATGATTCCTGGCAAACCAAAAATCACGTGCCGGCATTGTGTTACAGCCAGCTGTGATTGGCTATGAACCTTGACGATGAGAGAGACAAGAGGCTGGGCTGTAACAAGTAGGTTAGTTCGTACTTCATCAGGATGCTGATTTAAAGCCAAGGTGAAGACCACCATGGAAGCAATACAGAGGATATCTATTAATCTGTCATGATTATGTAGAAACTGAGTTACCATCCTGCTTTTCAGTGCAAAACAGACCAGAAGCGTTGCTTAGCTATGGTGTCCAGTAACATGAATTTAGTAAACCAACAGGTCTGTTTACTATTGTAAATTCATTTTTACAGGTACAATTCAGGGATGGAAATAAGACTCCCAATGCATACCAGTTTGATCCACTCTTGGTTTTACCTGGAATGGGTGAAACTTTTTATGAATTGTTATTTACATCCCTGAATTGTACCTGTAAACAAGGTACTTTGGCAGTCGTGACTTCAATGTGTTGTATAAACATATTCTTGATCTAATATTATTTAGGTCAGATCAGGTTTGTTGTTATTTACAATCGTGCTACAATTTAGCAGAAACATACAGTATGGGACAATCCTCTCCTCCACTCACCTCCTCTCCCACAAAATACAGGTCTAAGTGGAGAAGCCAAGCGCTGCTGCTGGTCATATTTCACATAGTATTTGTGCAGATAATGGGCATCATTTATTTAATGCCATCAACTCATACTTGCCTTGCGCAAGCACTTTATTCAACAGAACACACAGTACCATGGGAATTCTGAAAGGCATTTGTACACAACTGGCAACAAAAACAAACCAAAACACGGATGACTCATTCAATTGCTAACTGATAACAGCTGCAGTTAAAACATATAACATTAGATTCAAGGTTATAGTTAGAATGCACTTTGTGTAATTTCACGCTTTAGTCCAATCGTGTTTCAATACAGTATGCTGAATTTTAAAATTCCCTGCTACTATAGTTCAGTTCAACATGGTTTTAAATACACAATGTGCAATATCAACTGCAGAGAACAGACTTACATTCAAAATCTATCCTAGCCTAATGCTTCCTCAGGCAAAACTTTTTTGTAATTATCAGTTTATTGAATTTTGTCTTCAGCCTCGCAAGCAATCAGTGGATTGGAAATTAAAAAGCAAAATGCCAGCAATTTGCAAGGTTGAGATACCATGACATTGTGCTGTGAATATTTTCATTTTGTTGAAACATATGGTTTAAAAACATTTATATATTTTTTGATTCTGTATTATTTTTATTTTATTTTTAAAGCCAGCTTTACATTTAAAACGGGTCAAATAAATATGACCTTTCCATTAATGCAATTTTATATGTATACAGTAACTGTTTAATTAACTGGACTATTTCTCCTGTCAATTATAAAAAAGAAAAATCAGCATCAGACCATCAAGTACCTTTACCTTTACTGATGGTCTATCAGGTGACCTGTAGTACATAAACACAGACCCAGCAGGACATAAATAGCTGCTGCTTTTAAAAGGGCCCCTTACCTATTTATGATGATTATTGGGGGCGATTCCGAGCTCTGTTGAGATGCATGCTTTCTACACAGCTGTCGAACTGGCTTCAAGCTTGCAAGGAGGCATTGTTACCTTGCTATGAATCTAGAGCAGGGGTGGCCAACCCTGGGCCTCGAGAGTGGCAGGGTCTTCTGGCTTTCCTTCCACCCGAGCTCTTAATTCAACCGATTGTGTTCTGCCAGGTCTTTAGCCCTATCAATTCAAAGATACCCCAAAAAACTTGGGTAACAATTTATATTGCTTTGCATAAATTAATATTAAATAGATACGCAATTGCACAGTAATTAGTCAAATTAATATTTAATGGATATGAAATAGCTGGTTTCTTGCTAAATGTTAACCAAATGTCGATTATAAATGCAATTGCATATCACAACCATTTACATTACGTTTTGTTACCCTTGAAAATGTAATAATTTCTAATTGTTTACATGTTTAATTGATAATACAGTTAATCTGACTTAATGGAAAGTAACAAGGAATAATTTAACGTAAATTTAATCTCAATTGCATATCTGTTAAATATTAATTTAATATGCAATTGCATATCTATTTAATATTAATTTATGCCACACAATATAAAGCCTTACCAAAACTTGCAGGATTGTGGCTCTTCAGGATGCAGGCTCACCACCCCTAATCTAGTGACTTCCCCATGAAAGTGTGGTATAGGTCAAGGGTCACATGTTTTTCTTCTAGAATAAGGAAATATAGCCACAAGACCAGACAAACTCACAAGTTAAACTGCGATAAACAAAAAAATCTTAATAGGTGGACCAAAAGAACCAATTCAAAATGATTACAATCATAAAAAGTAGAAATTCAGTAAGACTTGCAACATTACAGTGTCTAGCTGTATCCATGAAGTCCTCCGTCATTTGCCTCCTTGAGGAATACAGTGCCACATTCATGTCAGCAGCTGGAATTGTGCAGTGTTGATAAAGTAAGAAATGCCGTGGCTAAATTGTCATTCAGTTTAAAAGCAGTGTTCTCTCTTATCCACTCTGCCAGACAGCTTATTACAGCTCATGACACACTTCTTTTCACCTGACTGAAGCTGTGCTAGGTATGATGAAATAAAATAACACAAAATCAGGACAACCAAACAGGCAGGATACAGCGACAGGCATACATAGTATAAATCCACACCTCATGATACAGTTTAATAGGAAGTCCAAAGATACAATCAATTTGTGAGTTCTGACAGAACCTTTCTAAAGGCTGAAGCCAGAGAACTAGTCCACTGGAGAATTCACACTGCATTAAAACTAAATTGAAATATTAAAAGAACTCGGCAGTGAACATTTCACACTTAACTACCAGCAAAACTGCCTCAATGTTTTCTAACCACCTCCCTCGCACTTACAATTCTACAACTCAGCTAAATGATTAACGCTGTCAGATTTAGGTAATGCCAAGGACCTCTTGCCAAAAATTCAAAATGGTGTTCTGGGAAGTATGGATCTGCTCCTGGAAGAAAAGCTTAAAAAAACAAAAAAAAAAACAACCACACACACCTCTCAAAAGAGACAGGTCCATAGGATAATGGAATCACTGTATTGCACTGAAATAATGCTGGAGTCATGGGTACTATTCAGAGATTGCCAGAACAGGTTCTGAAGAAGACACCTCCCTTTTACAACCGTCGAATGCCACACGCTTGACATGCAAATCACAAAACACCATGGGAAAGCGACATAATGTAACAAACGAATTTTAAAGGCTTTCTTGGAAAACAAAGGCATCGTTGTATCGTAAAGTACAATTAAAACACACACACATGTATTCTTAAACTGAGGGAACACAAAGCGACTAGGAACTTGGTTTCACAAGACTAGGTTTCAGCCCAGTGAATGTCACCCCTGGGGAGACAGGGCTTGGTACAGCAAAGTTGCCTCAGATTTGGTCGCTGTACCAAGCCCCCGGTCCCAGAAAAAAAGTGGTATTGTATTCCCTCAGCTTTAAGCCCATATGAATTTCCTCAGCTTTGATAACGCAGTGTCTGAACTGGCTTTCTTTGTTTTAAGATGAGATCTGCTTGGTTTGTTACTTGTAATGGAGGTTTGTTCTCGAGACGAGCTTGGAAGTCTGATCAGAAATTAAATACTTCAAGCGTATCTCTGTACTGTATTTTCAGCTAACAAAAAGATCTATCCCACTTTGCATTTACAAGGTAAATTAGGATTATCTGCCTTGAGGAAAAGTAATTCCTTAGAACTGGAACCCTGTGTTTCTCCTCAAATACAACTATAAAACTAATTATCAAGCAAACATAGAATGGCATTTTCAAATTGGGACGGTTATTCAAAAATACTTTAAATAAATACTTGCAATCGTAGTTGTCAAAGCTCAGCCGTTGCCATATACACGGTCTGAAGGGAAATCGGAAGCTGTCTAGGACTTCGGCAAATATATGTATTTTCCCACTTTTGGGAATTAAAATTGTGACGATAAACCATGAAAAAAAAAAAAACAACTTAAGAGTTCTGTTGTACATTTTACGTTTAGACTGAAGCTCCTTATGAATACACATTTTCTTTCAGCAACCTGCTTTTTGAGTTAATGCTGAATCGTACAACATTTTGAATCCACTTAAACTATTTTAAAAGTACGTACATAGTTAAAACACAATGTATACTTTGTTTTCATTTATATACTGGTACATCTATTCCAGTAATTTTTTTTTTTTTTTAAATGTTAATCTGTAATAAAACAAAACAAAAAAATTGCAGATAAAACAATGTGAAAAATAAAACAAATATAAAACAATAAAAATGATCACAGGGCTTTACTTTGAATCCACACAAGTTGTCATATCCAGCTCTTTACTACAGCAGTGTAAAGCTGAGACCACATCTACTCCCTATGTAAACACATAGGTTTCCTTTTTCTTGCAAAACATGTAATACATTCATGACTTTTCATATTGAAACACAAACTTTTGATGGTATCCAATGTGCTTCCATGTGGACTTCATAAGTAAGTAAAGTGGGAAGTTCTTCTGGTTAAAGCATACACTGTGTTAAATGTACCATTTTCAGGTCCACAGGGCTGCTGCACATAACGTACTGTAACACAGCCACCCATGCGTTTCTGAACACTGGTATCCTTCACCTGAAAAGTAAAAGTGCAGCAGCCCCTTTCACTGCTTTACTGCTGGGGATCCAGCTGCAGCATTGATAAACTGGCACTGTGACCACTGTGCAGCAAGTAATGCCTACCTTCAAAATTCACATATTAAGCCATCAATTGTCTGTTCTTTAAAATAAAAGAATTAGTTAACAAGCAGTAGTCGACCAATATAACCCATGATGAGTGAATCCAAAACGCATATACAGCATGCAAAGCACACAAGCATTTGGTTCACTCCCCAGGACCTGTGGACACAACTGAAGTCATTGCCTTGACACCTCATTTAAGCAGCAACAGTTTCATACTCGACTCGTAACTTTAAAAACACGCTACGAACCCACAGAAGTGAAATACTCACTGATATCATCCTCGTGGTAGATGACAGAGTGGAAAGGCACTGATCTGTCCTTCAAGTATCTTTCCGATGGCTCCACGTAGAAGGTTCCTTGGTGAGTCTGGATGAAGCCTTCAAACCTGCCGTCCACTACCGAGCCATGGCTCATGCTGCCCTTTTCACCTGCAAGACAGGAGATTAACTCAGGTTGTTATCAGTTCCAACATTCATTACGAGTCCAACAGTATTTGCCAAGACTTCAGGAATTACAGGTAGGCAGTATTGGAGGAGGGCGGGGTTGGTAATTACTGAACTTGGATTTCTGTCAGCTGTGCGGCTTCAAAACCATTTAAAAACATACCCTGCACACTGTGGGGTTCCTGCTGTAGAGAACTTTAAAAACAGCTTTATCTCCCAAAGAACTGCAATCTTAAGATTGCAATTAAGTAGAGGGGATTGAAATCATACTGTACAGCCTTCAACATCAAGGTCATCTCAAGTTACATGTCTTGTCTTAATAGCCCTTCTCAGCCTCCACAGCAAAGGGCTGCAGGGGGTGTGAAATTATGAAACATTTTTATATTTCAGTCCAGCATTGCAGACAATTCCTACCACTCCCAAACCAACATGATTCTAACTAGACCAAAAAAAAAAAAGAAATTAAGATGCTGAAATATTGTCTAGTATAGTAGTCTTTTTGCAGCAACAGTAATACTTAAAAATGAACCTAGTAATAAGATTAGGCAAACATTTAAAGAAGCAGCTTTTTCCATTGTTACAGTTTGACTGTTAAATTTCTTAGTAAAATAAAAAGGGGAAATCTTTGCTTATTTGGCAGGTACAGTGTGAGCCATGCAAGGAAACGTGTAGGTCGCCTTTTCAGAAGCAGCTCACCTGAGCATCCTGAAAGCGTGGGGGAAACCGAATTGTGAGGTGGCAATCCAGAGCCAATCTTAAAAGGAAGGGGGTTGATTTTTAAGCTTGACTCAGATTTAAAATGCAATACATTGTCAGAGATTCTGAAATGCAAGCAACTGCTATTATACACTTCCACCACTTCCACCTTTGAGATTTAACAAATGATGTGGGCATGCACCGGCTCACATTTAGACCCTCCCTGTTATAATCACGCTTTGCTTGGAGTCAGTCTGTTCAGAGCTCATATCAATTTGAATGGGCAACCACCGGCACTGTTACAGTTTGTTTTCTTTTTTTTTTTTTTTTTTTTTTTTAAAAAGGCATGCAGGTCAGTTCAATAGCAGCCTCAGAGGCGTGAAATGAAAGAAAGCAAGCTCCTATACTGCTGTATTTCTGCTTTCCATTTTCAACATTTAATGTTCCATAACATGCCTGCATTAGATAGCAAGGTATCAATTTTTAAACCCCAAACGTGTTTCAAGGAGGAATGCCGAACACAGCCCCTCTGCAGCATCAAGTGCAGTAACTACCAAACCAACCTCTGCGACAGAATGTAATAAGTTGAAATTGTGTCCGAGTTAAACCACAGGAGAAACACCCTTTCAAAAGGACACTGAAGAATGAGGGATGACTGAGCTGCTGGAAGCGCTGTGCTCTGATTTTTACAAAGGACGCCAGCCCTGCTTATGTGAAGCTCAACACTGAAAAGAGAAATGGGTTAGACAACACAGGTGACTGGTTCATTTACTGGTTTCCTTGATGTCCCTGGTTAGCAATAAATAATATATAAACAGAAAACAGACAGCAAATAAGATTTTAGCTGATTCCAGACTGCCTGAGATTAAAAGGGGTGGCACAGGCTTTCAGAAGACTAGAAGAGGGATGCGGAGCAGCTACAGAACCACAGTATCAATGTTCTGTTTTGCAGAGATTTTATTTTTTATTTCTTTTAATGGAAGACTCTTAAAAAGTGCATGTTTTGCTTTGCTCCACAAAGAATCCTGCCAAGAATGGGAAATTAAAGGAATACTTGATGTGGAGCGATTGATATGATCATTTTTTTAATATCGATTTCTAGCCTTGAAAAAACAAAAAGGCATGTCTACATGTGATGTGCTTATTGGCAAGTTATTCTCTATGTGGGGTTTGTGAGAATAAAAATGTACAATATTCTTAACATACAAATACATTTCTATGGAAATTTCTGGAAAAAAAACACAAGGAAAGAAATTAAAAAATTAAAACAAGGATTCTTTTTTTCCCCAAGGCAGCAGTCTGTTAATCTGTTAGTCATCTAGGTGCAACCAATTCCAATTATTATTTTATGCCTTTCAGCAATTGCATTTACCCGTGCAAAGCCAGTATCTGAAGACATGCATACATGCCATGGGAGAATTATGACTGTGGTACAGTATTGAAGACAAGTTCCCATAAACAGCAGTGGGGAGTGTAGTCAGTCAATCAGTTCAGTTATAATGAAACAGTCCATTTACCCAAAACTGGCAGTACACCACTTTGGAACAGGAAACTCCAATAATTATATATTATATATTGAGAAGAAGCAAACCAACAAGAAACAATTCTTCAAATTCTACCATGTCTCATTAAAACGAACATGCATCTATTAAGTTCCAGATTGTTTAATACATTATTAGAGTGCGTATTGAACGAAATAGACAAATGTATATATGTTTTCACATCTTGCATTAAGAAAGCTACAGTGCAAAGCCATCCAGTTACCATAAAACCAAGGCCATTAGCATCGACTTTTGGCCTTAGTCTAGTGAAAGAAAGCTTTGCTAGCTGAGAGCTGAAGGTGTAGTAGCACATATTGGCAGAGTCGTCTCTCAAGGGAGAGATTCAAAATGACTTTCACTTCTACACTGCTTTCAGTAAACCTGTATAAATGCTGGACTACGTGTAAACCTCGATATTTTGGTTCAAGGGAAAACGCTATGCAGTTTTCACTTTACGTGCATATTTCAAAATGTGCCAACTGTACTGTATTTTAATACTATTATCCAGCTACACCCCCACCCTGTACACACAGCAGACATAAAATCAAGATGACCAAACAAAAATTCAGTACATCTTTCAGAATGGTATGCATACATCTATTGGTAGTTACCATTAAGGCCTTTGTGTTTTTGTTGCTTTTCTATGAAGTACGGAGGAGTGAGTATTAATCTGTATTGCTCCAAGCTAAACAGTTGGACAGCTTTGCCTTGGAGGGACATGCATGCAGAGCAATCCCAGGACTGCTGTATATCAGTTTGCTTCACTGTACAATTCTGGTCCAGCAGCCTGTGGTACTGCAATGTAATACTGGGTCAAATTCACAACTGCTGCTACAGTATCACTTGCCATTTAGTTGGCAGTGCTGCACTGGACACACCACACTTCCTCCCCCAAATCTCTCCCAGACCTACACTTTCCTTCCCAGTTCTGGGCTGAACAGGGGAGATATGAGCTCATAGCATTCTTATGCCAGGGTCCAACTCATCCACACAGATATACACAAGCCAGCAAGTGTTAATCCACCAAATAAATTCAATATCAGGGAGAGGGTGGGGGAGCTCAAGCACCTGTTCAGGGAATTCCCAAAAGAAATGACAGGCTGAAGAAATCGCACAAAACTCGACAAACTAATCTTTCATGCCTTGTAAGAATTAATTTAGGAGGAGGGAAGGAATTTAAAATGAAAGGTGAGAGACAAAAATGAATCAGAGAGCTTATTTAAGGAGCTGTAACAGTACAATAGTCAGGGTGAGAATCTGATCTCCGGTTCTAGCACAGCTCCAAAATCGAGAGCAATCAATTTTTCAAATACCTAAACAAAAAATATATACTTACAAAATCAATGAACTCCCTGAAATCTACACAGTCACAGTATTGTTTGTGTGTTTCTTTCACATTTCTGGGTTTGATTTTCAAAATGCTTAATTCCTCAAACAATTGATGGACTTACCAAAGATTTCTCCACTGTAAATGTGGGAGGTGTCATAATTGGTTTCTTCTCCTGACATTTCTATTTTAAAATCATCTGTAAACAGGGAGGTGTCTCTCTTCATTCGAAGGTTGAAGTGTCTGCAAAATAGAAGACAAGCCTGTCACGATGAGGGTTGTTAACATTGCCGACCCCAAGTTGTATATGATAGCGATCTGTTCAAGATGGGATATGCTGCACACTATGAACCTGTATGGGTTTCACTTCAGTGCTGCCCCAGTCTCCTGTTAGTACTTTATAAAATCAGCAGTCTGCAAAACCACCTTGCATAAAAATCACTATCATTCCACTGTTAGTTTAATTGATTTCATTTTTCTCTGAAAAGGGGTAAATTCTTGAAGCAAAGCAGCTTCACTTTCAGATAACTTTCATTACAACATTACTTACATTGCTTACACTCAAGCAAAAGTATCCACACAATAACTGTTTTGCTGCGAAAGAAACTAAAGTTAATAGTTTTGTTTATATTGTATTGTATTTAAAATCTAGAATCAAAACACACAGGTTCCCTTCCGTTTCCTCATCCTCATCCGATTCTCTTGAAATCCTAATATAAACGCTTACAGAAAAGGATCTCAAGACTGTTTCTTTGGTCTGAAAGGGGCAACTATTGCTTTCTGAGCATCCTGGTCTCTGCTCCGTCCATCTGGCAAAAACATACACCATTAACTCTCCACTCAAGTGTGCAAGCGAGACCGTTTGTTTATAAACCATTTGTGGTGTAATAAAGATATTCTTATTGTTTTGCTGATAGTCTAAAAAATATGAAGATTATTTCAAAACAGGAGGACCACAACAATAAACTTCACTACCAGTGTAACAGGCAATAAGCCACCCCCTCCCTCCCCCAGTCGACGCTGCACATTAGAAACTATACAGGGACAGGTGGGGTCCAATTACGGGTAACATGCGACGTTAACAAGGCGCCTTATACCATTGTGCCAAGATAAATGAGCTTCAACTGAAATACGAACTCCATTTCATGAGTGGTAAAATAATTATAGGTACTGTAACAGTAATTACACTTAAGAATCCTTGTGCTGAAAACCAGACGATTTGTTTAATCCTGCTTTTCACAACATCCCTTATTCTCATCAGTAAAAGAATAAAGCATGTCTTTTCTATACCTCTCCAAAATAATCAGTTGTAGAATTGTTCACTTATTAAGAGGGGAACAAAACGCAACCCACTTCATACCCTGCATCGGGTCATTTTGAAAAGCTTCTGATGATTGCAAATGTTTTTTTATGTCCGTGTTTGGGGTATAGTACAATTTTAGATCTACATTTTAGCACAACTGGGATTTCTGGGAAGGTCGCACCGACGGTACAAAGAACAAAATGACTCACTGAGAATGTCATCAAGTTACATTAAGCTAATGTGTCTTTTAGTGTTACTTTAGCTCTGTTGGTTTTTGGAGGTCTGGCAATACAGACTGTAAAAAAGTACTCATATCCGAATACTTAAAAGAACGCAATAAAAATGAAGAAGTCAGAAACAATAAGGCATCCACTACTTCGTTTTTAGCCCACATTATTATTTGAAATCTAGTTCACTCATTCTCGGGGGATATTGTACTATTAGTTCTAAATTAAGAGATTTCTTAAAAGCAGGAATTTAAAAACAGGACCATTAAGGTTATATACTACAAAAGATAACAGAAAAATATCAGGATTTATCATTTCTTTTTTGAGGGATTCTTTTTTTTTTTCCCCCCCTCTAGCATTCTGGTTACCAGGACATTTTTCACAAGATTAATGTAATGATGACAATCCATTTTAAAATGGCAAAAAAAAACCACCCTTGAATTTCAAGAACATTTAAAAGAAACAAAACCATTCCACACACCAACTTATTTAGGTGTAGCGGGATGCATCTTAAATAGTAATGGTAGCTGCTCAAGGCACACAGGTAAGACCAATTCACCCGAAAGGTGCGTTCCTTCATTCCGAGAACAAAAGGACTGCTCAATGTAACCCAGTTTCTTACTGTTAGAATGAAACCTGCACGCAGTCCAAAACTCGTGTGCGTTTTACACTTGACCATATTTATTTATTCATTTTTAGAAACACACATTGAAAGGCTAGCAAGGTGATGTGTATTCACAGGGCCTGTACCTGGTATTGCACACCTCAACTGCACCCTGTTGAGGTTGACTTTCTCATTATATATCACATAGACCTAATCCATAAAATGGTTAACCTCATTTAATTTTATTTGATTTCTTTTCTGCTTCAGTTGAAGTTCAGAGATTGTACACATGTTTTATTCGTCCTGGCCAGTGATGAATTGAGTCACCGCCATCATTATACATTTTTCATTCACTAAAAATCTAAATTCATCATATCAAGCGAACGTACCTTCGGTCGATTGCATTTGCATTATATTGTATTTATTTACGGGTAAAACTTAAAGACCTTGACCATGCAAGCACATCTGAAAATTCAAACATGATAAATCACATAATATAGGGTGATTAGCATGGCATTTGGCAGTGTTTAAGGGCACCTAGAGGTTTTATTTAGAAACCAAACCGCTGTTTGGAGATGTGGCCTCCATGCAAACCCTATTCAATCCAGACTGTATACACCACAGGCCAGCAGCAGAGAACAGAAACAGTAACGTGGGGAGCTGGGAATTATTACAAGCAGCAGAATCTGTGAATTGATTCCATTTCATTTAAACATATTGGGTCAATAAGAAAAAAAACAAAAAAAAAACACACAACAACATTTGTAGATGCTTCAGAATACCTAATGAGGGAAAAAAAAAAAAAAAACTGCCGATTTTTATTTTACTGAAGTACACAGTATCCACTTGATTCAAGTTGTGAAATGTGAATATACTTAGCCAGATCATCACAGAAAAGACCACTCTGACCAAATGCCTCTTTAGATGTTATGCAAGATGCTAGTAAACTATTGTATTCTACATTACATATAAAACATGTTGTTTTCTGACCCTTAAAACAACACAAGATGAGGAGGGGGTCTCTGAATGGTTCCCCTGGTAAAAGCATGGTCATTTCTTTAACATTACACCATCAGGGTAAACAGCAGCACTTGTAAATGATGATGCATAAAGTATTTCAGATCAATAACATTCAAGTTCTAAAATCAATAGTAAAAAAAGTGACCATCCACACCCCCTCCCCCCACTCCTACCTCCAAAACATAGAATTCCATATTTGGGGCTTGTCAAGTGCTCTGTTCAAGTACAGGGTTTCCCTACTGTAATTCAGTACATTCTAGGACATACATTAGCCTAGGGGAGCGCAACTTGGTCAAATACTATAAAAACCTGTATCAGAAAAGGCACTCTTCAGCCCACATTACCAAAGGCATCTCCCTCCCACAGTCAGTACTTTGGCAAGCAGCACAAGAGCAGGGGGATACATGTGCTAACAATATCAATTTAATTTAATATTCTACTAGGAGGTGTTTCCAAAGCAGTTTCCTTAAAGCGCCAGGACTCCCTTAAATAATAAAAACTCTTGTACACAGTCTTCCAGTGTAAAAGAATAGGAATTTAAAATAGCCACCTTTCAGGTCCCAGCTATTCATTTTTGAATATATTCAACTCGTTAGTACCGTCTGCACATTTGGAAATGGAAAGGATGATGTTTCGTTTTATGCAAAGCAATAGACGTTGCTGCGCCAGCTGGTTCCTCAGCTGCCCTTTCTCATTTTTGGCAATGTGCCAGCTTTACCCTACTGAGCCAACTGGGATGAAGGACGAGCACCACAACGTTTCCCGCTGGTTTCTTTTGATGGGATTTAAAAAGAAAAATTAACTTCACACACAAAAGTTGAACGCCCTTAATAAAAACAGCACACTTTACAGTTTAATTAAAAACGCTGGGATACACTTAACAAAAACTTTACAAAAGGTGCAAAAATAAAAAGGCAGAGTGATCAGGGAAAAAAAAAAAAAAAAAAAGTTTAATAAAAGGTCAGGCATCATTTCTAAATGTCCTGCACCATTCACTCCACATTGATATTGTACAGAAGGGTTTCAGAGGGACTGGTCGCCCTTGTAATCTCAATGTCCTGGGACTGGGTGTGTTCTCTCAGGGTAAGATTAACATTGTCTGTTGTAACGCCTGTGGGATGTGTCAAAAATCAGGGAGCAGCTAGTGAAAATACATAAAATCCAACATTGTATCCGAGTGACCTGAAAGGACAGTAAAGCATGTTACCGTAAAATCTGTATTTTTACCTATCGGCCACTCAGCAGGCAGACCTCAATCTATATTCGCATTGGAATATGGAGTTTAACATTTCCCTGTTTAGTGTTAAAGTAGTCAAAGTAGCTACATTATTTGTTTCAAGGACGGAGGTACTCTAGATATGTATTCTATTTTCAACATGGAGAATAGATTTAAAAAAAAAGAACACTGCACTTTACATGACAGAACGCCCTTAAGGCTTCCACTACACATTATTACTCACTCATTTTAAAAGAACAGATCTAATATTAGCGTCAGTACTGCACATTTATTGCATCCACAGCCTAAAGCCACAGAGGCAGAGCGTTTCCTGGTTCACATTAAACAAGCACATCCCGATGAGATTACACAGCGGATCATCATTGTGGGAATTCCAAGCAGAGGATTTTTGCTGGAGGTTTGAGATGTCCTTACTGTACTGACTTTTGATGGTTCCCCCAAATACCACATCCATCCTTCACCTTAAGTGCACACCCTCCTTAAAAAGAGGACACTGCATGCTGTAGTCAAGTGTGTGAAATGAGTGCCAATCATCTGCTACGGAATATTTGAAACCATGCTCCTAGAAGCAGGCAGCAATGTTCCAGATCACGGATTAGAGCTGTTTTTGGCACTCGAGGCAATTTTCCTCCAAAAGCAACAGCCTGCTGAGCATAAAGAATAAAAAACACACCACTGTCATCTGGATTCAGTACATATGCACACCAGAAGTACAGAGGCTAATCATTTACATACAGTGTACTTCATGCAACATGTGGTCTGATAAGAAATATAAAAATATAAAAAAAAAAAAAACGACCTGATGATTCATATTTCCAGGAACAGAACAAGAAAACTTGACCACACCAAACCCTCAGCCAGGAAAAGGGTCAGGGTGTTCACTTTTGAAGTTTCAGATAAGGAAACAAAATAACTTGAGATCTAACCAATTCATTTTAATGAAAAGGTGGCAAAAAAAAAACACCCACAACAACAAATCACACAGAATGGACACAGTCCTCTGTTTAATCGTTTTGCAGTGACCACTTTCAAAAGGTTGATTTCTGGAGCCAGCATTACACAGCCATTAACATTAGGCCAATAGGAAATCCACATTACCTGGAGGAAAAGCACTGAAGGCTGATGCATTGCAGCAAAGCTACATCTTGCTTGGTCCCCACCTCTACGATCTCATTTCATCTTGGCGAGAGTGGAGTCCAATATTAGCATGTAAATAAGCTACTCCCATGTAACAAAATCAGGAACACGGCTCGCTGAAGAGAAACTTGACATGGACATTGAACACAGAGGGATCTTGTAATATTATTCTTGTTTGAATCCATTTTATACATTTTCGGTTTCATTCATCACATTCCAAGGACCTTAAAGTTAACCCTTTGCGGTCCCATATTACAATTTTCCCTTTCCTTTCCAAAAAGACGTAAGGCACGGGTCTCTAGTCTGTTTTTTCTCCAGAAAAAGCAGAGAAAACCTTTCAATGGCAGAGTGAGACCGACAGGAGCCGAATGAAACTGAAAAAAAAGGGCGCATCTCATAGCCCCATGCATTACAGAGATAACACTGACAAAGGAGGTAGCTGCTTCTTCATCCAGCGTTCAAAGAATATCACGGATATTTGCAGAGCTTTGAGATGTTATAGTAATAAAATAATGACTTGGATCGCATTATTGAGAAGTTTGGTGATAGAACAAGTGATCAGGAGAGGATTTACAAGTATGCACGGCTATAAAGAGGTATGTGAAAAATACAGCGAACAAGGGATGGGGCTTGGCTGGAGACACAGTACCGAGTGTCCTTTTGCAATTCAGTGCCTTTTAAACCTGTTTTACTTTGACAAATATATTTTAAAAACAGCGTGTGTGAAAATAAATTGGATGTGACGCACCTGACAAGTGCTGAAAAAATGGACTGCAAAGAGTTAAAAGGAGCACCCTGGCAGCTTCAAAAATCAAGCTTTAAAAATCATGTGAACAAGTACATCTTGTACATGGGCGATTCAGAGAGCTGTTTTGAGGCCACAGGGATGCGTTAATTTGGTGACCGTAATCAGAAAAGGATACCAAGTGCAATAAACAAGAAGAATACAATAGTTAGAAAGCAGGCACGTCAACTGACATTTACATTTAAACTCAACTGTATGGTGCTATCTAGTGGCCATGGAGATGCCACGGAGACTTCTACGTCATTGACCTGGAATGAGCAAGCACACGAGAAATTAACACCTGCTGCCTCGGAGTATATTTCTTACTAGCAAACTAGTCAAGGTTCAGCTAGAAGAATGAATACTTTACTGAGGGACTGGGAAACAACGCTATTACTGCTCCCCGGCTGCTGTTCAGTTTCACTTCCAAGTTCGACCCTGAAGACCCTGAAGATGTTCTACTCCCATTTACCACTTATTGCAAAGTTTAGTTCTCAGATAAAACCATCCCACCTTTAACGGCTGGGTCAAGGCTTATAAAAGCAGAATTCCTAGAACAGAATGTCAGGCTCCTGTTTTACATATATTCTACCCTCCTGGGCCTGCTGACAGTAGAAAGCAACACTCAGGGCCCCTCCCCCCCAAGGCTCAGTGGTGCCTCTCTTTACAGATTCTTAACAGGAGAGTTGCCGAGGAGCCGGAATATTAAAAAGGCAAAAGTATGGAAATACTGCGTTACATCCCTCATCCTTCACAGACAGGGCTGGTCACCTGGCAGCCTGGATAACTACTGTAGACCAGCTCAATAATGCAGTCTGCACAAGCACAGTCAAAGTAATGTCAACCTCCTGCCTCTGTCGTGAACGTGATCCTGAAAACACGACAACCACTTCTACTGTCTAAACTGTGTGTGTTTATTGCAGCCCGTTTTAAAGACATTCAAGCCTACAACTCTTTAATCTCATTGTTCTGGCGCACTGCGGTTCCTTTTTGTTCTGTTCCTTAATCCTTATCCCAGGAGAACACACGGAATTCTGTTTTGGAAGATGGTTCAAGAACACACTTCAGCCGAGAGGCCGCTGGGACACAACCAATTGTCCATAAATCAACTGAGCAGCTACCACTGAAATTAATACAGCACATATTTTGCCTCACAGGCTGCCAAGAAGCAAAATATGCAGTTTATAGTATTGTATATACTGGATAAGCAGCATCTTGGTTCAATAACTCATGATTACCGTAACACATTGTTACTGTAATCCTGTACCATTTTTGCAGAAGTCGCAAACAGCTTCTGATCTACTGGTAAGGATATAGAAACGCCAACATTGTAAGGGACACCTAGCCAAGTTTAAAAGATCAACTATCTTGCAATCAGTTTGGATAAACAAAAAAAAAAAAAAAAGGATGGATCTGTTTGCCTGTTACACAACATGCAGTACGAACTCCACGAAGCACTTTGGGAACTTTTACCTGTAAAGTTTGCAGTAGTTTACACTGTTGCACATTATACATCCTTCACTCAAACAGTAAAAGGCTCTTTTTTCTTTTTAAATCAAAACAAAAAAGACAAGCTTTTACTTTACATCAATGAAAACCCTAGCCACTTGGTTCCACTATACCTCAATTTACATGAGTGTTTAAAGTTATGGTTAAGATACATTTCAATACTAGCACCTGTCAGTTTGAAGTAATAAACTAGCACAACAAAACTCCCTTCAGGTCAGTACAGTACCTGCTTCAAGCCCAGAGGACAGCACAGGATGAACCCATTCCCATGATGCATCAGAGCCATTCCCTCTTCCCTCTGCCAGGCACAGTCAGTCAGTCTTATAGATCAGTTTCTCAGCACTCATTACCTCTGCAATTTCATGGCGGAGATGTCACGATCACACTTCATCATCAATCTCAACAGCACTACCCTTTTAATACATGGCCTGCTGAGACAGAGCGCACCATTAAAACAACCAGCCTATTACCAGAAGTGGCAGGTAACATGTAATTGCAGAGCACATTTCCATTAAGCACACTGCTATTTGCAACTTTCCGTGCCGTTAAAAAAACACACACACGCGGCTCTCCTTTGCTGCTAAACAGTTTTTGTTTTCTCCCAGCCATCATTTTCATATACTCCCACAACAGCTGATTGTTCCAGCCCATGCAAGGCTGCTAGCATCACCAAGCACCTCAAGTCAATAAACGCTCTTTTCATTTCATGTTTCTTTCAAGCTTGTCACAAGTCGCAAGCCGGTGTTGGAGCTTTCTTCATGAAAACCATACATGAGTCTTGTGATGCCTCCATCTTTAGAGTAAATGCACACCACTGAGAACCAGCTTGGCTTTGGCTCACAATCGCCTACCATCAACCCACACAGAATTAGCCGAGCAAGCTTACCAGCAGGCAGGAGCCGACACCAAACCCCATGTATCTGGACAGTTCAGTAAGATCTAATAGAAAAATATTTTACATTTTTTTCTATTTTAGGCCTACTGTATACCGTATATTACCACACATAGGCTGCAGAAAACTGTTGTTCATGTTTCTTTCAGCGGTTAAAGAACACACTTAAATCTGCTTCAGTATGAAAGATAATTTATATTGTAGAGTTTGCAGGTCCACGGTTTGTATTCTACTGGCACCGCTCCACCAGTCCAGCAAGAAGAGCAGCACTTACTGTAAGTGCCTGAAAAAATAAAACACACAGAATTACTAATAGTACACAGGCTGCACACTCCCTGGGGTACCAAAGCAACAACATTTGCAGGTTAATTTTAATAAACCTCAGCAGCTAAAAGTTTTTGGTCGGCGCAAAACACAGTAGAAAACAAAACAATTTCTGAAGTTCCAAACAAATGTACATACTAAAAAAAGACACCAAAAAAAAAAAAATAATAAACCACAATCCTCCACCACAACAGTAAATAACACAGACTCTTATACAAGCAATATTAAGAATATCCTTAGAAAGTTTCATTGCAGGAGAAACAGTTCAAGACATTTACAGGAAATAATAAAAATACGTTTTATAGGCATGAGTGGGAGAATGATTAAACATTAAACCTCCTGAAAGTGAAAGCAAATTATATTAGAAGAGCTTGGTGCTGAATCAGTCAAAGGGTAAAAGTGCCAGGATGGGATATGAAACACATTTTGCTGAAAGCTAAATCAATGTGAGTGCCGGATAAGAGAAGGGAATGTAAAACATCTTAATTTATAGAGGAAATCTAAAGTTTAACACAATGACACATGTCACACCCAAACACCCGGTCAAGTGAATAAGACTGCTACTGTTTGTGGTCAGTTAGAGGAACTGAAACCCATTTTCTCTGTGCACATGTTACCTAACCACAGAGCCATACAGTACTGTTCCGCATGCCCTTTTAAATAATTCTACAGCTATAAAAATATGCAAGGCTTAAGACATCACCATTCTCCAAAATTATCAGCAGCTTCATTGTAAATGTGGAACTACGTTTCTGGGTCTGAGCCACACACTCTAATGCTAACTTCTAATACAAAATTATTGTTGTGGAAAAGGCTGATTTCATTAACAGTTTTTTTTTTTTTTTTTTTTTTTTTTTTTTAAAAAGCTCAAGTGAAATTTTCCTTAAGACATTACATGCTGTATCAGAGCACTTTTAGTCACTCCTTCTTAGGGAGGGAGACTTTGTACGGCGATTAAAACATGGGGTTCTTATCAGTAAAGCGCCAAAAAAAAAAAAAAATGTTAGTTCTGCTGTGCCATTAGCAAACATTAACTTTATGAAAGTCACATCCATCACGCCCTGTTTTACGCTTTGAATCCCTTTGACTATGACCTACTGTACCTTCCTGTGTCATGATTCCCACAAAGTTTAGAAGGTTTTATCTCCAGCCACCGATTCTAAGCAGCAGGTCTTACCAAGATACTGGCTCAGCTTCTACACTTGGAAACAAACATTCAACCAGCAGCGGTCACTGAGCACAATACAGTGAACTACCCCTAGTCTATTTTCTTCTCTAACCAGCAGGAGAGCAAAGGCCTGTAGCATTGCCTGTGGGCCGCCAGCCAAGATCGGCAAAACAGAACAGAAAAACATGAGCATGACCCTGCAAACCATGGTGCTTTTGCAAGGCAAATCACTGGGGACACCCACATTAACAGAAAGCCGTGTGCTTTAATCTTCCACGAGGTGTTCCCTTGAAGGTTAAGAAAATGTTTTAAAAAAAAAAATTCAACATGAAAACACTTGTAACGAAGTAGCCGCCTTCACCTGACCCCTGCCTTTTGCATTGGACCCAGCTGATGCAACATGCTCCGGACAGCTGGCTAGGTCTCCTGTGCGTCAAGAAAGCCTATGGAACTAAAAGATCTGGAGATCTGACAAGTCAGTAGCAGGCATCTCAGAAAAGGAGAAAGTCATTAGGCACGTTTTCACTGCCATTTCTGATCCGGATCAAAAGCATCGGTAACATTTGATCCCTCCAGCACTCGGCTCGGTCGAGTTCCAGCACGCCCTGCGGTGCAGTGCCGTCATTATTCATCCTCACATATTACACAAGCTCAACAGTGCCGTCCGTCAACAAAACAAGTGCGAATTGAAATCTTGGGTTTGGATGACAAAAATGTGTTGATTTTAAACTCACATAGAAAAGGCTTCAACGCAGTCTGAATGACTTCAGCTTGCGTTTCATTTCAAAAGGGAGCCCTAGTGATAACACACACACGTTATACTGCCAACTAAATTCATACAAATCCATACCCTTCTGTAACATTAGGAATGAACTACAATGCATTGCCTCGCCATCTAACCATTTTACTCTATTCCTGGGGTTATGAAACAGACAGAATCCACTACGTTAGAATATCACAGTATCATTTAAAAGCTTGTGCAGATACTGCAGTTCTGTTCTGTGCCAAAACGTTGAGCAAGCCAATGTAACAATCTGCAATTTATATGTGGTCGATGGAGGAATTTCTAAATAGCACACAACATTTTCAAAACCCACTAATACAAAAGAACAGCAACAGCTATAAGTTGCAGTTGCCTTTGCAGCCTGTTCCATTATAGGTTGCTGACCGAAGACGTCGAAAGTCATTTGAAAAGCTTGAGCAAGGTTAGGCTTCAACCACGTAACTCCTACATTAGCTGCTTCCAAAGCCAGATTATATAAAACGGTGAACCAAAATCTGTCTCATAATTATGAAAAGACGAACATATCCTAGCAGAACAGAAACTCTACAGTGGTTTATTGAGATAATACAATAACATGCCAAAATGACATTAAAATATATACAAACTGTATTCAACACAGTGGCAAAGACAGTGCAAGTGAACGTTATCCTGTCCCTACAGTTCAAACCTATAAATAAAGCACTCAGTGTTGAGAGGTTGGAGTTCAATTGGAGTTTTTAAATTGTATTCTCCGTTTTTGAATGAATTACTGTATCTGCTAAAGCCTAACAGGATTCAATTCATGGTCATGTATCCCACCTCACTGGCCTAGTCACATTTTTTCTGTGGCTTTTCAGTCTGGGATAATTAATATCCATACAAAGAGAGACAGAGACCAGCGAATGCCTTCTCCATTCTGCACTGTACTGCAAGACCAGGTTGTTGCTTTTATAATATAATCCAGGAGAGGTGGTAATTCTTCCTCAAATGATCAGGGACCAGTGCAGCTATTAATAACTACAAGAGTTTCCAGATGGAAAGGCAAGAGAGACCCGAGCAGTGATGTAAGTGGGCCACAGATTTACAGCTTCCTCCTGAAAGTCCTCATTATAAAGTCAATGGCAATTTGTCAGGTAGGATGTCATCTAATGGATTTCAGGCACAGGGTTGATAAGGTGGGTTGATAAGGTAGGTTCAACCTGTGGTCAACAGCAGTGTCTGGTAAAAACAGTACAAAGCAACTTGATTTCAAGTGAGGTGGAGCAAAGGGTGAAAAAAAAAAAAAAAAAAATGATAATCACCAATTGATATTATCCGTTATCACGGTACTAATTACTTTAACCTGGTATACTTACTGTAAAAGGAGATTTAACAAAAAGCCTGTTTTATTATATCTGTTCATTTTTTTGTGCTTATGAAAACAATGCATATTTGAATATGACATGTACCGCACTGTAGCTCTTGGGTAAAAAAAAAAAAAAAAAAAAAAAAACTAATTACAGTACTTGAAGACTTGGGAAGACCAACATTTCCCTGGAAAAATCAATTTTCAGTTTTAATAGCTAGTGGAAGCTACTGCGCAAGATATGTCTGATCCATTAAACTGTTACACTAGATCCTGTCAGTGGAACACTTTTGAATCTTAATAAAATCCTCCCAATAAAAGCTCATCCCAACACTCTACCTTGCTCATTCGGGAAGTGTTGTTGGTAGGCATTTAGGCTAACCTCATTATCGTGGGGTTGCAAATTCACATGTGTAAATGCGCTTGCACTACAATATGCACTGCATGCAGACCACAAAGAGTTAAATAGGGTGTGTTTCAGAAAGCCACATGGTTCTTTGAGATTACCAGCCGTTACATCTCAGATGACCTTCTGCATGCAGTCCAGCTGGCTGCCCTAACTCAATACTTTAATCCTGATCATGGCAGATAAATGCAATACACATGAATAGCAGTTTGTGTTTCTCCTTAAGAGATTCATTAGAGGTTCACTAAACTGGATGTTCACATCTTTTTAAAAGTAACCACAACCACAGAATAGCACATTAAAGTTTACTGACTCAAGCTACAGTATGAGGTAAAAGGTCATAAAAATACTGAATCTCAGGGTCACAGGACATTTATTTTACATATAATTGAGCTAAAATTTAGAAATGGCAGCGACCTACTATCCAACGGCATAGCCTCTTGACTTCTGTTCCAGAAAAACACGTAGTCTAACGCAGTTATAAACATAATACTGACAGCCAGTACGATTCAGGATTATATTATTAGACATTTCTTTCACTGGGATCAATTTCCTTCGTACGTGCTACTGTAAGGAAGATTGGATAAGAGCAGCACAATAAGAATGATTGGCACTGCTCAACTGTCCGATCTGTCAAAAAAAAAAAAAGTCAGTTTGACAATCTGACACTTCAAAAATCAACGTGTCACATTTAGAATTTATTCATGCCTGTTTTGCTGTGATGACACAAACTGATCTATTTATGTAGAGATACTGGCTTATGTTACAATGACAGCATAAGAAACCAGAGAGAAGGATTTGAATGGGTAATTATTAACCCTGGTCAGATCCCCAAGATGCAATAACTGTACACCTGTAACCTGTCATTTCTGTAGTATATATAGGGTCACCTTTTAAAAACTTTGATTCCACATATTTCAAAAGTTACTTTGGTTCCATAATGTACGTAGGAGATATTACATTAAGCGCAAAACAAAAGTTTGTAAAGTTTATACAGCGATGGTTGTACATGTTAAAAAACAACCAGGAAAATATGAAATATAATTTTTTTTAAAAAGCTCTATTTCTTTCCCATTATTAACAGAACATACTTGCATAAACATTTTCAATTTCTTAAGCCTTCACCTACAAAAGGAAACAAAATAAAATGCCCTTCAGATTAAAAAAAGATGGAACTGACCGCACGTAAAGGTTATAAAACAAAACATTTGTAAATAAGCCATGTTACAGTGTGTATGAATCAAGGCGTGAGCTTGTCGGATTGAACGCATGGGTGTACATGCACATACACTTCAGCAGTAGAAAACATCTGCAGCTTCCTCCTCAACACGCTGGCTTAGCAGTGTGTGCGGCACTCGCAAACAGTCAGTCACTGTGGTTACATGAGATAAAGCATTCAGAAAACTGAAAATTGGTGTTCTGAAAACGACACTTCTGTGTTTACATGACTTGGAACAGATAATCCAAATTACAATTCTGATCAAAATCAACTGTGCACATGCATTACATATTTTGGAAAACGTTTAGCATTTGCGCATACGCAGTAGTGAGTAGGATGGGAAAAGACAGGGTTCAGTTGCAGTAAAACTAAGGCATGAATGATTAGGTATTTTAGACAATTTCTTTCCTAAACCACGTATTTAAATGAAAAGACAAGGCAAGACTGGTTACAAGGAAGCAACATGTATTGCTTCAGTTTACCAACAATCGTATAGGGTAGCATTAGGAGGTACAGTGATTGGCATCCCCAGCCACCCCAGGGCACTGAAATGTGGCACGTGGAGGATCATGCAGACTGCAGCAGATGCCTGTGCGTGTTAATTGCATTAACTGCTCAATATGGCCTTCATCATGAAAAGGGCCCCCATCCTTGGGATCTCATTCAAACTGCAGAATGCAGCAGTTCCACAGGGACATTCAACACCTGCACCAGCAGCAGGGATCAGGAGCAGTGCAAAGTGACCCAGTGACTTTGCTACAAGAATACAATACAAAACACGACTGAAACCGAGGAGGGCTTTACAATGAATTGCACTGGTCAAACGCGGGACATGGGGAACAGAAGGGTTCTTTGTGCACCACAGAGCTACTGTAGCTTTTGGTCCCTTGATTCCAGCTAGAGGCTTCTTTAGCAGTGTACCCCCACCTCACTGAACCCTGGAACAAAACTACACTGCTGACCAGGCTGAGAGCCCCAGCCATCAACCTGTTCATCACCACCGAGAAAAGAAATCGAATAAGATGGTTATCTGACTGTACAACTGACTACCCAGGAAATACCAACTGCGAGCGTTTTACAAGAAAGCCATTCAGACAGGATGCAGTCTCATGCCACACCCTTGATTAGTGTTAACATTTGTTAAGCAACATCAAATTTAACTAAGGCATTTGTAAGGGCTCCCGAGTGGTGCACCCAGTAAAGTGCTCCGCATGGAGTGCAGGATGCGCCTTACAGCCTGGAGATCGCAGGTTTGAATCCAGGCTATGACAATGCCGACCGTCACCGGGGGTTCTTAGGGGGTGGCGCACAATTGGCCAAGCGCCGCCCGGGTAGGGAGGGATTAAGTCGGCAGGGGAATCCATGGTTCACCACCGATAAGGCACCTGTGTGTCTGCAGTCAAGCCATTCAGATCTGTGTTGTCCTCTGGCACTACAGGTCTAGTGGCTCTGCTGTGGACCCAGGCATTTGTTATTTTCTTACTATATAAATGCTTTTTTTTTTTTTTTTTTTTTTTTTAATGTATTTGTTTATTATTGCCCAGATGTGTTATTACTCCAGAGCGGATTCACTTCTGCATCATAGGCAATTGCTGCTGCACAACGAAAAGCGAGCTAGCTCTGGGGGAAATGTTATTTTTAGGACCACGCTGCTGTTTAGGGAGTAAAATAGAGAGAGTGAGCCAGGAGCAGTATAACTGGTCTGGTAATGTGCATGTCAGCAGTGACAGACTGCAACTGAAGGAAAATGAAATGATACAAAAAGCACAAAGAAATACACAAACAGACATGACACTATTACAAGGTTTGCCATCATGTCTTCTTGTACGGTATAACATTGCAGGGATGGAAATAAAGACTCCTATTATTTCCATTCCAGGTTTTAATACACACTTCATTGGTATTTATGTAATATGCACAGTTGTGTCCTATAAAACTCCTAGTAAAACCAGAAATGGATCAAACTGCTATGCAATGAGAGTCTTATTTTCCATCCCAGTTGTGCATCGTAGGATTCATATTTATAAACTGACATTTACTGATAGAACTTCAACAGCAGTTTTGAAATATGAATACCAGTACAGGCTTGATTTTGTTTATTTCAGATTTTTATGGACGATTCCACACTCAAACAGCAAGAACCTTGCATGATGATCTAACTTGATCTTTGACAGAGATGATTTAACAGCATCACTAAATTTAACAACACACCCACACTGGAGTGTGTTTCCAAGCCGGGGAGCAGAGGTAAAGTACGTTTATATCATTAGACCTCACAGTCTGCCCGGACTGCAGAGACATAGCTTGTTAAACTGCAGCTACACGTCAGGAGTGAGATTTCTACCATTTGAGCTCGAGGGGAAGATTTAAAAATCCTTATTTTTTTGTGCCATCTGCTATTCATCATTCTCTGCTACTTCCAGACTGTCTGTACACGGAATCTAGATTACAGAAACTGTGCATTTAATACATAGCTACATAATTTAAAATATACCATTTAGTTGAATGGTTTCCCTAATTACATATATACATACACACACACAAAAAATATACTATACATGCCAAAAAGCCAAGCTGTACTGTATTAGGATATGATTACAGAGGCATCACGATTTTTCTAATTCATCGTTTTCTTATTTCAAAAGGAGAATTAGCAAGAATAATATTTCCTCACAGTGGGAGCTGGTAAGCTATTCAACAGTACAGTACTGTATGCACTGCAAGTTAAAGATTTCATGTATGACGTCACATGTATTAGACTACTGTTCTGTTTGAACACTGTTAGGAAAGGTATCGAAGCATTCACATTCTTACTACTGTACACATTCATGCTTTAAGCAGTTTCTAACTTGCATCGAAGAAGAAGAAATGTGTGTGTGCTTTTTTAGCACCTCGAAGCACCCAGGGAAATGGCACATTACAGCATTTACCACATTTCAAAACACAGGCCTGTCTTTAAAAGATAAGCCCATTTCACAATAGCTCAGACAGGAACTGTGTTAACACCTGATGTTTTGCTAAACTGGACGGCCATGACAAGTGGAGTAGTGGTGTCAGTCAGCTGGAAGTACAATTAGAGCACCAGGAAAAGAACCAGCAATGCCCTTTGTGAAATGACTGGAGCATGGGACCTACCCTTTTCCATTTATTGCTGTTGCAGCAACTTTAAATGAGTAAGGAGTTTCAAAACGAAAGCGAGAACATCCTGAATAGCATGCAATTAATGCAATGACCTGCTTACGGCCAGAGAGCTGCTTTCCAGTGCTAGATATCTTCAAAACGGGCAGGTTTAGGTTGGCAGGGTGTCCTCGGCTCACCGCGCACCAGCAACCCCTGTGGTCTGGCAGGGCTCCTGCGGGCCTGCCTGTAAGCTGCGTCCTCCGACGCTGTAGCTCTCAGGTGGGTCTGCAGTGTGAAGAGAAACGGTCGGCTGACGGCGCACACTTCAGGAGGACAACGTGTGTTCATCTTCTCCCCTCCCGAGTCAGCACAGTGGTGGTAGCAGTGAGCTGAGCCTAAAAATAAAATTGGCTATTCCAAATGATTAAAAAAAAAAAAAAAAAAGCCCACCCCACACAACAATTGGTGACTACTACATTTTTTTTTTTTTTTTTAAATGTATGTAATCCTGCAGATATATAAAATCACATTAACATTCTCTAAGAAAAGGATATAGCTAGGCGACTGCAAGTTCAAACATCTTTACATGTTTGTAATCCATCTTACTGAATTTTCCAGTTTAAAGCTCTCACTTTCTGGACTCAGATCAATCAGCTTTTTAATAATCAAATCTCTTGGAAATGCCAGACAAGGAGCGGAACAGATGCCTTTAGAAGCTTAAATAGCTGGTACTTACAGAATAAAGACAGGCTGCAATGAGCGCACTAGTTTCAACACTACAGATAAGAATTCATTTCATACATAGAATATTCTCAAGGACTCCCAGACAGAAAGCACCAGCCAGTCCAATTAAACACAAAACTCCTTTGGATCCATTTTCCTAAATATCGTCTAACTCTTAAATGGCTGCCCCTATACTATCATTTGTAGATTCTTATACTATACTCACTTCAACATACTGGAGCACTAGGCTTTAATTTTATTTTTTCCAAAAAAAACCTTAAAGATTACAGAAACTGCACTAGAGTTTGCTGCCACGAGCAGATGGCCACTTTGAATTTTTCTTGGATAGTGACCCAATAAAAAAATCCAACTGCTTTTAAAAAGGGCTGTGGAACTTGATCTATCTGGACTTTCTACCTGCAGTAATGAACCACCAATGAACAACTGTACAGACACTTACTGGTGCTGTATGGAGTGCCCTTAAATAAGACGGACACTACAGTGACTGTCTCTGAACGTAGTTCACACATCAAAATGCGACGTGTAGAGCTCTCCGCGTTTTACTTTCAGGTGCATTTTATTAGCAAATCATAAATTACAGCATGAATTAGGACTAATAATTAGTTGTCCTATTGTTACAGTTATTAATGTACAGACAGTTTGCAATATGTCAGAACGGTAACACTGCATTGTACATGCAGGACTGCAGGCTTACCATCTCCGATTTCTTTTTCTTGTACCTAAGTTGGAGAGAAAGGTGTACTTGTGATATAATACAATGACTAACCTGCCATGTGCGTGGAAATCCAGATGCACAAATTGATCGGCGGGGGAAACCGCTCTTTTGGCACGTTCGTGCGTCTGATGTAATAGATCGGTGTTGTACGACAAACCTTCATAGTGCTTAATGTATTTATTCAGAGGGTTTCCATACTGCCCTGCAAACATAAAAAGGAGAGAATTAGCAGCAAGAATACACCCCATGGCAACCACAATTGGAAGCCAGCAGCCTGACCACAGAATGCAAGATGATAGTATACTGCAGATGTATGTTTGGGTAGAGGAAACTGTGCACCCTGGGCTACTCAAGCTTCTAATGTCATGCACTGTGACCTTGCTATGCTTGTAGTAGAAGAAAACCACAGCAGGGAACCAGAGTTAAGACGTGACCTTGGTTAACTGTTTGAGCCCGATTACAATATTGCTAACAAGCAGGCGAGTCAGCAGGAAAAACTCCTCTATTGTATATAAAAAGCCAACCAGACTGCCACTCAACATATGTGCAGTTCAGTAAAACACCAGGGAGAGCCCTATTTTAAGGATTTACACAGTGATAGGAAACAGAATGAAAAGGCTCAATATGGCACACATTTTCCCCTGCCCCACACTGTGCTTCTCACACAGAGGCGAAATATTGGATGCCAAGCATTAACTTTTAAAAAAAACAACAGAAAAAAAAACCCAATGTGTTTTTACAGAGATATGATGTGTGGCAGGAAGATCATATTATTTATTCCAGTCTTAATCATATTAACACAGAGGCCCCACAACAGCGGCAGGATACAGACATTTCTTGTTTATTATTTTTTCCTTGGTTTAAAGCTTCATTTCCCAAAAGGCCCGTTTGGAAAGGGGCTGGGAAGTACTTTAAATGTTTTCAGGAAACCCATCCCCCTCAGGTGAGGGAATGTGGCATAAACAATTTTGACAACCGTTAGGCTGAATTCTAAATGTTTAACACTGTCAACCATTAGCATCCTAATTTGAATTGACACAGTAACAGCCTGTAGTTCAAAAGTTCTGACTGGGAGGGCTGCACCTTTGTAAATGCACTTTGCCTTCATAAAACTGACTCATGAGAGAACTGCACACTGGAAAAAGTTAATTATGAAACCATTATCAGAACTAAATGTTTGTTTCTCTGAATAGAAAACCACCAGAAAATGAGCAACTTCCCATCCTGATCATTTGGTGTGTGTGGTAACATGTATGAGGGGTATGGTGATCAACTCAATAACCCCAAGCTCAGGCGTGGTCTGCTCAAATATTGAAATGCAGTGATAGTCATGAATGCTCTGAAAATAATCATTCCAACACAGCGGCGTACATCGCATATAAATGAGTGTTCTGACACCAGCCAGTCACACTTCCTTTAGAGTCCTCTGTTTTTAAAACAGCCTGCCTTCCTTGTTTCTTCTTCTTAACTCTGTATTTCTCCTTTTACTTGGTACTGGTATTGAAACAGCTTTATTGAGCAAGAATTAAAATACTGTTGCAACAAAGAAAAAACATTAACATTGCTTAACTACTTTCTGAATCTAGAAAGGTTACAGAGAGACGGTTTTCATGTATGCGAGGTGATGCTCATACAATTAGACCGACTTATTACTCTTATTTAAATATCTTAATACACAGGTAAGAAAGATAATGGCAACTGGCTGCAAGTCTGCGACTCTCAAATGCAGAACTCCTTTCACACAGACAAACAGTCTCTATTTTACGAAACTATGACAAATCCATCAGGGTTATATTGCAATTTGTTTAGCACACATCCTGTCTCCTCGCTCAGTGCAGATGAATATTGTTTCTCGTAACAGACAGCCTCTGACACATGGCTTGTTCACAGACATCACAGTCTCACAAGTTTTCCTTGACTGAAATGAGATTCAGCAGTTTAGTGTTCAATTGATGTTAGGAGCGAATATCCATTCTCCCATACTCTTTGTCTCCTCTCCTTGTTTCAAATGCGCTACAGGGGATGGGGAGTGCAGAGGCTTTCCCGTGTTCCCTGAAGGATTGATTTAAATTCTGCTTACTAAAAGGCCCTTCTTGGTTTTGGACTTTTTTTTTTTTTTTTTTTTAACAGAAAAAGTTATTATAACTTTCTTAACTTATGCTCCTAGTCCTGCCTTGAGATAACTTTCAGTAGTTCCTAGAAGTCATTTGAAATCAGGATGGGCAAGGGCCTTCAGTTCCCTGCTTTTGGATCTCCTTCCCAAGGCATGTCAGTAATACTGGCAGTCAAATCAAATTTAAAAGCATATTTGTTCTGGTTCGCTTATTCTTGAGCTCAATTGATTTTGTCGTGGCTTTTTACTCAATAGGAGTTTTTATTGTAAAGCGTCCTGGTATGCTCTACAGGAAGCACACTATATACTGTAAAAGCAAACTGTATTGTATTGCATTCAATCAATACGAGACACGGTACCTGCAGCCAGTCATAAAGAAGGCAGAGGGGTTCCACCACGTGCTCTACTGAAGAGCAGGCCATATTTGTTAAAACCCTCAAACTAAACATCCTCATATGAAGCTGCAATCTCAGAGTGGCTTTTATATGGTTTTTATATCGAAGGCCGACTAAATACAACAGATAGACCCATTCAAAACAGCAGTACCATGTTGTAGCGGACTTTTTCCCCACACACAAGTCTGACTGCATGTAGATTCATGGATGGCAGAGATCTAAAGCGTCTCCACTATGGTTCTGCCGGCTAGCGAAGCCGCTGTTTAAGCTGCTGCAACCTTTTCAGCCATCACAATGGCATCGGCCTGGGGAGATTCTATTACCACACGTATTCCTACTGTATATATGCTAGCCCACAATAAACAAGCCCATCTACTATGGCATGCACGTCATAATGAATATCCCAGTTACAAAATGAACGACTACTGACACTTCTATAGGTCGCGTTTCTTGCTTGCATAGTAATACTGTGCAAGAACCAAGTTATTAATTCAAATGTTTACAGCAGAAGGCTTGTGCTTTAATAATCTTAATTGCACTAACTTTGGACTAAAACAGGGTTATGGTTGTTCCATACTTTATACAGATTACAGCTAACAGGTGTATGTTTTGATGTTCCAATGGAAGCCTGCGAGATCAGGTCTATTTTTCCTGTTAAATAGCCCAAGTTTGTGTAACTGAGCATTTTCAGCATGCTTTTTATACATCTTGTCAAAATGCAAAGACTTTACATAACTTATTTTTAAACCACACAGACTTTGTTTTAAGAAAGCAAATGCAAACATTAAATTAGGTTTTTAAAATCTAACTTCACCGGTGTGAAAAAAAAAAAAAAAGTGCTGGTTCAAAATAATGGGATCGAAGATTCTTTTTTTAAACCGATTCTCCTTGGTCCTAAACATCACTGTTGAGTAGCAGGATACTAATTCTGGGTCATTCGTCAAGCCTCATTTGTTATTCAGGCAAAATGTTGCAGAGCCTTTGAACAAAATTCCCTCTGGGAATTCAATCATGGGAATTCGGTAGTACTCCAAGATGGTGGCGTGCAATTCAGAAGCGTTTCAAAACACAGCCTAGACCTGTCAAAACAAATTAAATGCCTTAAAACGACTAAAACAGTCTTTGTAAACACCAACTCCCCAGTGTAAGAATTGGGAGCCTAAGTTTAACTCAGTTTCAATACATAGTCTAACAGAGTAATCAGGGAGGGAAGAATGTACATTTAAGTTAAAACGTTTGTCAGTGCTACAGTACCAGTCACTATAGTATCATGTCCAAACTACAAAACAAAAAAAACAAATGGCTTGTTTCAGAGACCCATTGGCACTACTCTTGGACTACCTTGTTTATCGCTGGACAAAGAAAATGGAAAGCAGCGGCGTTCAATCCAGAAACAAAACAGATCTTAGAAAAGGTAGGGACAGGACATAGCAGTCAATGGGCAGAATTACAGGCAGTAGTGTTGGCTTTAGATCAGGAAGGAATTACTGAGTGCAGAATTTATACTGATTCCTGGTCTGTAGCAAATGGGCTGTGTGTATGGATGCCAACTTGGCAACAACAGGGATGGAAAATAAAAACTAAAGAAGTGTGGGGAAAAGAACTGTGGGAAAAAATATGGGAGAAGGTTCAAACTATGCAGGTAACAATTACACATGTAGACGCACATACCCATTCGATTTCTGCTGAAGCTCTTCACAATGCAACGGTAGATTCTATTGTACATAATATGCCAATTGAAGTACAGAAACCGACAGAGTGCCCTGATGTAGCTGAATGGGCACACATAAAATCGGGACATTGGGGAGTGCAAGCTACACGTGAATGGGCACGACAGCGAGGAATTTATTTGTCAATAGATTAAGTAAAATCGGCTGTGTTACAATGTGATACTTGTCAGCATTTCCGAAAACAGGGATTACCACAGATCATTCAAGGTCAAATTGCACGAGGGAAAGAACCGAACCAAATCTGGCAGATAGATTTTATTGGACCCCTGCCAGAATCCAAAGGATGTAAATATGTTTGTACTGCAGTAGACACGTTTACGGGAATTGTGGTGTGCCTTCCGTGTAGACGAGCTAATCAATTTAGTACACTCGCATGTTTGAAGTTAGTAGAGACTTATTATGGGACGCCATTGCAAATACAGTCAGATAATGGTACGCACTTTACAGGAGGAAAAGTACCTGCGTGGGCAACAGACAAACATATTGAATGGATATATCATATCCCATATTATCCTCAGGCAGCGGGATTAATTGAGCGTATGAATGGGTAATGGAAAATGCAATTAAGAAAATTAAGTAGTGACAATACGCTGAGAGGATGGAAGGATTGATTGGTTTTAGCAGTTCAAATATTAAATAATCGACCAGTGGCAGCAGGACAAACTCCATTGCAACGCTTAGTGCACCCCGTGATAAAGATGACACAGTGTGAACAGGGCCCCATTAAAATGTGGAAGATAGACCCAGAAGCGTCAATTCCTATTCGAGGCACCCCAGGATCAGCAGGGCTTGATTTAAAAAGCTTGCAGACTTGTACGTTAATACCACATGAAGTAGTGAAAATAAACACAGGGTTAGGATTGGAATGTCCGGAGGGAACTTACGGACATGTTCTTCCTCGATAAGGGTTAGCATTAAAAGGAGTGATTGTGATGGCAGGGATTATTGACAGAAATTATCAAGGACCTCTACAGGTGGTATTGCAAAACACATCAGAGGTCCCAATTGTCCTAAACAAAGGAGACAAGATGCACAATTACTGATAAAACCATGTAATATGAATGATGTCACAGAATAAACCCTTAACTAACACAGCTAGAGGAATAGGAGGGTTTGGGTCCACGGACATTAATGGAGCTAAAGTGTGGGTACAACAGGCGGAAGGACCGCCACAATCGGCAGATGTGATTGCAGTAGGAAAAGATAATACGGTAGCAATAATGAAACCTGGTGAAGAGGGCTGGGAACATGTCCCAGCTACTAAATGTTATATAAGAGAAAACTAATGAGTTGAGTGTGTATGTTTGTTTGCAGATTCACCATGAAGCACTGGGTATGGCGAACGAAGGCGATACTGGCAGTGGTGGGGATGCTGCAGGCCTGGTCTCCAGGACATCAATTAACAAAGCTGGATCGGGTCACGCTGAGCTGGAATAACTACACCAAAACCCGAACCCAAGATAACTTCACCTGCAATGGTAATACAAAGTGTTCATTCGCCAACGTCACTGGGACACTGTGGTGCTGTAAAAATTGCAATGTGGACAATTGACCGGCGTGTGTGGTGACGGCAGGTCCCTGTGTGAATGTATCAAGTCACGTTTCCCTCTGTGTGGCAAATCGTACCTCACTTACATGCTTACAAAACATTACTGATCAAATATGTCCTAATAAAACGATATGGATAATGAACGCTACCAAGATAACTAATCGCACCACATATTTGTATGACATCTGGGTTATGCCTGATCGACCAAAGAATATGAATGCTCATGTAATACCCCTCATACATACATGTACTCGTATGGCACATCCTCTAGTCTCAACTCATGTGCACTTTACGATTAAGTTTCCTCCACTTCCTGAATGTACCTGGCGTACTAAACGTGCCTGGTATGATACCCTACTGGGGGGAACAGGGACTGGACTAGGACTCATGAACACAATTGACGGACAAGTAACGGCACATAAATTGCAAAATGTGGGCTATAATACTCGGATGGCCCTGGATAAAATTGTACAGTGGATGCCCGACGGTGCGCTCATGCATGTGTATCAAGCGTACTGGGACCGAGTAGCATCCGAGCTGGTCATAGACATAACTAACGTAACTCTACAACAGTGGCAGAACATTACCAAGTGGATGAACTGGACAGAATGTACATTACAAATGTTATATGCATCTCATCAACGTACCAAAGTACAATCATTGATTCTACGACAAAGTAATCATGAATATAAAAAATTTGGAATATTTCAGAGTTATGGGTGAATGTGGTAAAAGAGTCTACTATGTGTAACAAAACTATGTGTATAGGGAGATATGTTACGCATAATGTAACGAGAGTGACGCCTGTATGTAAGTACTATGTGCATCCTATAATTGCTGGGGGAGCTCACTGGTATCTTCAGGTTACAGGCATGTGGTTGGATACACATACTAATCAGACATATGATTTACTAGATTGTGACAAGACAGACCAAGGCATGGTTTGCTTATTAAGGACAGGATATACTAACCCGTGTTTTACAGACGGACAGGGGTTGTGTGAATGGAGACGTGAGCCGTTGAGGGAAATTTTGCACGAAGTTGGCCCTCATAAATTATGTGTAAGTACGGTGCATGCCCATCCACAACTTACTTATGTGCCTTATTCTGGGTGTTTATCAGACATATATCTTTGGCATTGGGGAAATGATACTTATTTGTTAACCAATCATTCTCAGCAAGAGCTTCTCACCAGGATCCAGTGGGAAGTTCTGCATTCAGGAATTCACATTTCCCTGCAAAAACATCAAGTATTGCTGAATCGATCGTCTGAATTAGTTGACTTAGCAAAACAACATCAACACAATGCTACTGTATTAAAAATTAGAACGATAATGGCACAAAATACCATCTTAGGGTTAGGGAAAGTTATTGAACGTAATGCACAAGATGCATGGTGGTCCATATTTGAGGGATGGTCACCAAAGGCTAAAGGAACATTAACTATATTAATCCATCCCATCTTAATATTATTGGGAATTGTATTTCTTTTATGTGTATGGCAAATATGTTTATGTATCTATCGTCGCAGAATTACACAGCGAACAATGTATTTGGCAGTGCACAGATGAATCTCGACCGAAGGACCGAATGTAATAAAAAAAAAGTGTGTTTTAGAAAGTTCTAGAAATGCGTTCGAGTTCATCTTTGCCCTTGCCCTATAATAACCCTGTATCTTATATAACTTGTTTTTGTCACGTTTATATAACTTGTTTTTGTTAGAATGTTCTAGGGAAAGGAATGGTTTATTCAGAGAGCCGAGCCTCGAGGGAGTGATCTGGCCAATTACTCTCTCGCATGCAAAAGCCTAACTTGGTAAGTTATAAAGAACGGGGTTCTCCCCTGCTCTGATGAGTGTCAGCCGTGAGGATTAGCGCGCAGTCCTGCTCGGTAATATCTTGGAGACAGCTGCTTTCTCTTACCAGGGTCGAAGGGCTCTCCCGATCCGCTTGGAAGGGTAAGAATTAGTTCAGTTGCGTCTCATGGATTGTATTGATCTGTGATTAATATAATCTTTGTATGTAACTTTGTTGGGTTGTGTCCCGTTAGGGATATCGTTATTCGCAGTATAGCATCTGTGTATGTAACTGCGTGTGTGTGTGTGAAATGATAAAGTACCTTTTAAAATTACTCTGTGAAGTAATTGTCTTATTTACTTCCACATCAACTTCCTTTTAAATTTAAAGTAATTAAATTTCACACAACACTTGTCTATAAATTAATAGAACTAGCCAGCCACGAGACACCATGGATAAGGGAAACCACCTGTACAAGCAAAGACAGCAGAAATAGCACTGTACTTGTACAGTAGGTCACCAGCAGCAGTTTGATACAATCTCAGTTTAATACAAATGCTTAAAATAGCTTCCAACTTGCACACTGCATGAATGCAATATTCAACCACCCGAGAAACCTTCCAGTATGACATGTGCAGATAAGAAACTATTGTCAAGGTAAAGTAATTTGCTTGCTGAATGATCTCAAAATTGGGGGGGAAAAAACCCCCAAAAAAACACACCTCTCACTCAATACAGTACTGTAGGTAGCAGGTTCTTCCAGACTCAAAAGGCAATAGTTCTGAGCATTTCTGTACGATTTCCAATTGCCCTTCTGTAGTTCCACCTTAACAAAAGAAATAACTGTACACTATAAACGCATCATGAAAGTGGTAGAAAGCAGACATTTTGGATCAACTGTTTCTACAAGCAGTACTTTATACCTCACTCCCTGGATTCCACACTCCTCTCCCTGCTTAGAATGACTGTCCCACATAGCCTCCAAAGGGAGTCTTCAAAACATAAGCAATTACACGGTCAGAACGACAATACAGACAGGCACTCTTTCATACAGATGACATTTCGATTTGTAATTGTGCATTCCCTGAAATGTATTTGCTGCAAAATGCAGAAATAAAACCTCCCATGATTTAAAATTAAACACTGCAAAATAGCAATCATAAATACTGCGTGCCTGTTAGTTCCAGTCTCTGTCAGCACTGATGGCAGGTCTTATTGTTCGGAAATGAAACCCCTGTGTTAAGAGGCTTGGTCAGCAGTAGCTGCAGCAGGGGGTGTGTGGCTGGGACAGGCTTTTATTCCTCACTAACTGTGCAGAAAGCAATGCATTTTTCTGTCTTCTGGGAAAAGTTCTACTTTTGAATTACCTACCTGATCAGAGGTTTCTACATCACTTCATAGTAATACAGTTAACAAACAAAATGTTGTGTGTTAAACACTATATGCTACTGTGCCCTACACACTACAGATCAACTGTGAGAATTCAAATTCCCAGATCAGCATCAGTTATAGACAAGCCTATATTCTTTAACCCTGTCAGTTATGTGTTAAAATATGCCTCAATGTCATTTTAACTTGAGGCAGATTTCTTAGGTTTACAAAAAACACTGCATCGATAACCAATGTAGGTTATTAAGTGATATATCACTAGGTCTGAATTTTAAAACAAGCTTCATTAGAGAAACAAAAGGTGATGGCAATGGTTTAGGAAAGGGACCGTTTTCTTTGCAACAGTCCACTTAATTCAAATGAAAAACAAGACGCTAATTTAAAATCCATAAAATGATTGTGCTACGAAGAGTACATCAGGAACTTAATCTCGTCTTTGACCTTCCTGAAAACAAAAAAAACTTAATATGTACCTACTATTTTAGGATTGCATTAGAAACAGGGCCGCGTATTCTATAGTGACCAATGCTTCACTCTTGATCTCGTGTTCTCATCGCGGTATACAGAAAACAGATAGAACACGCGAGAAGATATTTAATAGTTTTAATGTTATTCTTAATATTAACGTGTTTATTGTTCAGGTCTAATAGTACAGACCCCTTTCCGCACTCAAACACATTGCCCTGGTGTGCCATCCCTTGGGGCCCCCATTTAAATAGTGTTTTATACCACCAGTCTGTACTTTAAGTGTACCTCTAGATTTTCAAAGGATAAATAAACACTAGAAACATCAGTGACTAGGCTATATGGTGGCTGTCTGCATGTCACATGGACATTTTTTCACTCACCTTTAAGAGTCTTATGCACAAGCTATAGAGCTTGTCATTATTCATGTGCCCTCAGCTTGACATAAGGGCTATCATTATAAGCGGACAGTATCACTGCCTCCAACTGTATAGGGGTAGGGGATTTGCCAAATGCAAGGCATCACTTGACAGTACATGTGGGGATCAAGTTCAGGGGAAGTTCTTTTCAGCTGATCCAGATATTTTGCTGTCTGACTCCACTGCGAAAGAAAGTGTGCTCAAGCAGGCCCAGACTGTAAAAAACCCCAGTTATGTTATTAGAAGCAGGGGTTACTGTTACTGTACTGTAAGACTGATTGCAAAAACTCTACCAGAGAGATCATAGGAGCTTTCTGCGGATTTAACCCTTTCAGTCCTGTCCTTAACGGTTTCAAAGAATACCATGCCCTGTGAGAAGGAAAGAAATGTTGAGAAGCGACTAAGATTTCTGTAGTGTAGTGATAAAAGACAAGCAAGTAAATACATGTGTTGATGTTTGAAGCCAAAGATACCTCAACTGTACAGTAATTACAGAAAGTTATTTTTCAATGTGTGGCGTTTAGAGTTCTTAAAATCCCATTTACCAAAATACATTTGTCCATTTCTCAAGTAAAAGAAGTTTGTTTTTGCATAACATAACTTCATGTAGCATTCTTTAGCTTGACAAAAATAATTCAGAACTGATAGGGTTAGAGAGGATTTCTAAAGTGCAGAATTCATCTTGCGTGTGTTCCGAACATAGGACTGTGCAAGATAGCTGCCCTACAATCCCATATATTACAGAATTCCTGCTAAAGAAACAAGGAATCCTAGAATAGCCTAGGTTGAGCGAGATTTGAATTGAATCTGCCATTTGTAGAAAAAAATATTAGAACATATGCTCCTCAAGTCTAAGCCATGTTAATTCCATTGTGCAGAAACAGGCTCTCAACTCCCTTACAGCCAGAAGAAAATTATATACTTTGAGTACTCAAACGTATTTTTTGGGGGTAGGGCTACACTAACTAAAAATGCATACACATTCAATTCAGTACTTTAGGAGAGAAAAGCAAAGGTTTAAAACCTTTTTTTCAAAAGGCTAAATGAAGATGAAAGGGAAAATTATCGCAGGTTTTCTTTCTGAGCCGAGGCCTAGGCTATATGTAAAAAACACAAATGAATGCTTTCACAGAAATAGTAAACCGTACATTTTAAATTGTGTAATTGCTCACAATATGACACACTTACTAGGAAGCTTGATTTTCAAAGAGATACCTGAATGCATGCTCAAGGAAATTCCAACGCCCCGCAGTCGCGCATCTCAAAATCAAGCCATACCGAACTGCAATAGAAATGCAGTCTCCTTCTAGGATCAGCAGCTCTGTAAGGTGTCAATTATTCATATGAATGCTGCACTGGAGTTGGTGTCGCCTTAATATCATTTCTACCATGTTTTTGGGCAGCACCCATAAACAGTAAGCAGAGTAACAACAAACAAGCGTGCTATACTTAACCGCATCCCTGAAGGAGGGAAATGACTCATGTTTACTGGCTATGAACTATGATAGACTAATGAACTACGCACGACACAGATGTTTAGACCCAGGAAAATGTCTAAGTTTCATAGAGCGAATATGTTCTGTGCTTAGAGTGTGCTTTCGGTTCCAAGAGAGAAGACTGGCTCTGGACTACAAGACTGTCAAAGTGAAGAATGACTAATACAGAGATCAGGAACTGTTGCGTGCAGTCCGTGAATCTGGGTAAACATTACAGGGCCAAAGCCTTTGATGGAACCTACAAACACGTGCAAGTGTGTGTAATCAGAACCTGTAGACTAAAAATGCTGTGTGCCACCACCACAGGATATTTAATCCAGTTACTAGAATACACTTGCCGATACAGAGTTGCTGCTCAGTTTTGTATTGGCATTGGCAAGAGGCAAAAAAGCCATCATTCAGCTTCTGGAGTTCTTTAATACTAATACTCTGTGATTCCAGTCACTGGGGAGGGGGTGGTGAACGACAACAGAATCCAGTTTAATCTTTTTTTTTTTTTTTTTTTTTTTTTAGGAAGAACTTCAATTCCCCAAAGAACAGAAGATATTTTGAAAGTTAAAAATTAACACAACACACACACATCCTATATCAGTTTTAAGAAATCTGTCCACTACAGAATAACACCTGTACAGAGATACTACAATGATGGAAAATAACCAGACCAGATACAGCTGCAAGTTTGAAGTTTAAAAAAAAACACTATTTCAGCTCACTTCATTTTTTGTTGTTTTTTCCTGAACTCTTCGAACCTTTCCTCAGGGGGACTGAAATATAACTGACACCTGGTAATCATTAAAGCAGCTCACACAATACTGGCATTTTGCATTTATGAATTACTACCCGTTCTTTAGAACCAAAAGAGAACAGCACACAGCGAGCATACAAAGAGAGAAACCAGTCCACAAGGACTTTAGCTGTTAAAGTAAATACCTCCACACATGTTACTGGACCCAATTTATAACAAGTCTTTACACCTAAATTGCATTATTTATTTTGGTTGTTAAAAGAAAACTGTTAATGATCCCCAATTCATATTCCTACAGTAGTTATTACAAGAATTTAATTCCTTTTCACAAAAAACTTGGCACATTTTTATAAAAAGGTCTTCATAAAAGAGTTAAACCCGCTTTATTTTTAACTCAAGTCAATATTACTGTACAATTTTCTTCCGCTCAATTCACTTGGTAAAGAAAACAATATAGTCCTTGAAGTCCTGTGCAGTACAGAGTTGAGAGACACAAACCGCTTTCAAAATTAAAACAGATTTCGTACTGTTTCACGTGTCCTCGAGGAGTGAACGGCTAAGCAGTACTGTGGATAGAGCATGGTATTGTGCACTGAATTAATACATCTAAACAGTACACAAGCAGTGGATGAATAAGCTACACTGTACAGTAGGCAGAACACTATTCAACCATTTGTACTTCAGGTTTTTTGAATACTGTCTTACTGTATAATGTAGTAAAATCACAGTTTGAATGAGAAAAGGCTACAAGTATATTCAAGTAATCTACTGTAGAGCAAACAGTTACTGTACAGTGCAACAGTATTTACAGTAATGCTGTTTAAATCTGGTACTCATGATTAAAATTAAAACAGAGCTGACAGAACTGGTACACTAAGCCATTAAATACAATTAAAATAAGATTAAGAGACCAGTTTCTTTTTAAAGTTGCATTTAGGATGTTTGAGGTATAAGAACATAAAGTTATGAATGAACTGAAGTTAGTCTGCAAGACACATCCACATATTCTGTAAATACAGTATCATACCAGCTATATAATAGCAGACAAACGCAAGTGCAAGAAGACCAAGAAACGATGCCCATGGCAACATTTATTTTCTGTTTAGCTTCATTGGAAATACTGCAGTGTAAACTGTGGAAAAGCACAACTCTGCGTGAGCAGGGCATCTCATTAAACAAACCTCTGGAAACCAGGGCAGGGGTTTTGGCTTGAACTGACATGACATGGTTTCACATCAAAAACACAGACATCCCATACACAGATTAATCTCGAACTCTATTGGAGGGTACAGGTACATAGCCTCTGATTTTGTTTAAATGATTTTGCCCCCTGGGAACTTCCATCCACGATAGGCGATGGCATAGCCTGGACTCGAACAAGCAGTCTCCAGGCTATAGGGCGCATCCTGCACTCCACGCAGAGCGCCTTTATTGGATGCGCCACCTCAGGAGCCCCGATTCATTACACAAAGTTTACCAAAAATAACATAGTTTGTGTCAATGCACAGCAAACTGATGTTCTAAAAAACAAAATCAAACCTTAAAAATCAACAGAATCCCAAACTACACTTTTTGTTCTACTATCCCTGACCCACTTAAAAAAAAAAAAAAAAAAAAAAAAAAAAAAGAGCGAGAACAATAACGCCACAAAAAAAAAGTCTAAACAATATCCTAGATGCTGCTACTAGTCAGTCAACACCACAGGGATTAGAGAGAGAGAGAGAGAGAGAGAGAGAGAGAGAGAGAGAGAGAGAGAGAGAGAGAGAGAGAGAGAGAGAGAGAGAGAGAGACCCAGAGAGAGACAGACACACCCACTCGAACAGGAAGTTTTGGTTGCAGTGCAATAAACACGGCACACCTTATTTTTTTGCAGGGAAGCTAACTTCAGTACTAGTTTTAGCTGGAGTTATACTGTATTATCCATTTAAGACAACTTTGTTTTTTTTTATATATATAACCATGGCTTCTTGCTTATACAAGCGCTCAAGAGATACACTGTTATATTATTAAAATCTTCAGGAGGGAAAAAAAAACATGTTTCCTCAGTTCAAATGTTTGACTGCACTGCCTTCCTCTGTATATCTGCCTTGTTCACATCCTTTCGACAGAGGCAGCCAAACCCCTATTCTGTGCATCACAATATCACAAGTAAACACTATATAGTTTTTTTTTTTATCAAAACCAGAGTTATTTACACAGCTGTGGTTTGAAATCTGGTTTAATTCCCACCCATTCAGTTTAGTTTTCCACTTCCACCAATTATGTAAGATGAGGATATCCAAGTTACTACCTGGCTGGGTTTTGAGTGTCCTTACAGCTTTAACCACTCATTTCAGGCGCTTTAGACAAGTTGTTCCCAGGAGTGGGGAGGGCTTAGGTTGGCCAGGGTGTCCTCAGCTCACCACGCACCAGCGACCCCTGTAGACTGGCTGGGCGCCTGCAGGCCTGCCAGGAGCTGCATGGTCCTCCGACGCGACGCTGTAGCTCTGCAGTAGCTGCAGAGTGAAAGCAAGCGGGCGGCTGGCGGCACACGTTTCGGAGGACGCGTCTGTTCGTCTTCGTCTCTCCCAAGTCAGCGTGGGGGTTGCTGACTTACGAATTGGGCATTTCAAATTGGGGAGAAGATGGGGTAAAATACAATTGGCGATTCCAAATTTAAAAAAAGAAAAGTCTGGAACAAGACTTATATCAAGTGTTGCATAAAGAAAACTTCCACTGCTGCCAAATGCACAGCCACTGGAGTACAGTACACTTAATTTTTTTAACCTGCCTTTTCTTGAAGACGGAGCTAACAGAAAGCCCCAATATGACAATCCTCATAGCTCACTGTTACTCCATTTCAAAGAGAAGCAAATCTGGGGTTCACAAAGTTCAGCAACTGTGGGACAATAAGCATAGTCTATCCAACACTAATTTCCATTGACATCATGGACTAAAAGCCTATGAAAATTACAATTATCGCAGACAATGCTTTATTAAATTGCCAACAGTAGCATGTACAACAGGTGGAATTACAGATTATTGAATTAAACCAAGTATGCACAACAGGGTTATCACTTCGATGACAGAGAAAGTCATGGCAACTCCCAATTTTGGAGTCACCTATAAAAGATCCAATTCCTTACTCTAAAGTTTCTCCCAGTCTCTCCCACTGAAAGGCATACAGTAAATCTCCCTGCAAGTTTGATGGCATAGCTGCACTAAACTGTAAAATCAGCTATAAAGAATGCTTTCATTGCTCAAGCAACAAAAATTCTTGACAATTTTCTTCAGGACCATGGAGACTTGATTTGATTCCCATAAAACAAAGCTGTTAAGTGCCAAGATAGTCACTTAGGAAGAGACCACCATTACTCTTTCAAGCACCTCTGAACTTACTGTTCTAACAGTATTTTTAGGCATAAAATATTCAAGTCATTCCCTTGAATATTTTATTATGTTTGACAGGGAAAATTCTGTTTGTTTTATAATAACTAATCATGCCTCTATCATCACACTCAAAAAAAATGACTACAATTTCCTTTGAATCACAAGATAATACAAAGCCACTGTCTTCACAATGCAAGGCACTTTCAACCACTAACATGAGATGCATGTGACAGGCTCACGGAGCAATGTGTTTATTGTGCCGTGTTCTCTGAAGCAAGAAGCAGTCTGCAATTTCATTTTACTCTTCATCATTCAGCAACTTGCTAGCCTATAAAACAATGGAGTACTACAGGTACACAGGCCATCACCTTTACAAGCCCCATTTTGCAGAAGAAAAGAACCAAGATTATCCAGACTTGTTACCTGACTGGGTGTTTGTGGCCCCAGATAATACACACACACACACACACACACACAGAGCGAGTTGCATTTTAGCATTCTACCCTACAGCTATGACCGTAACAGCCCTTTTCAGTTAAGCCTAAGTCACGTGGAACATTCAGGTTTTGTACTTTAATGTAGCTGTCCCACCCTACACAAGTATCCATTATCACAAGAGTCAACAGTAATGCATAGTAAAATGGAGAGAGTTAGAGTAAACACAAAGGCGAAATCAATGGTGGTCGCCTATTGTGGTCTTGTTTTAAAAAAAATACCATCTTTTCCTATGAAAGAATACGAACACACATACACACCACATTCAAATGTCATACACCCCTATATCATTTCCTGTTATTCTTTGCCACCAAGTACAGCTTCATGATTATGTCTTGTGTTCTGCTGCCCAATATGAATCTATAAGACTTGCAGCAGAAACAAAAGGGAGAGAGAGGCAAAAAGATGTTCCTTACTTTACATGGTTTACTTAAGTAATTCAGAACTCCAGGTTTTCAGTATATCACAACAGCAAGGGAAGGATGTTAAGCAGAAAAAGACCAACAACTCAGAAGAGCATTTTAGGAGAGGTAAATACAACAGATTTGTTACTATGTATAAATAAAAACATTGGTTTTATTTTCAATTATGAAAGAATTTCATCCCCCCCCCCAAATTCTAAGTCCCTGACATGTGTAATTGTATTTGTTTATGCGCAATTATACAACACTGACCTGCTCGGGTATAAACCTGTATTAAATTATGGGTCATTTTGAATAGCTAACTGAATTCCGCACCCTGTTTCTACATTATGACGTATTGTACTATTAGTCAGGATACTCAACGCTATTTATTTAGCCAAGTGTCTCAAATGTGAAGTTAACCCACTGTTGCCTGGGGGAGAACAGACCCTGCAACAGTCTGGCCAACAATACAGGTCCAAATAAAGGCTAATTTGCTGTGGTGGTTTGACGTTAGGAACTATTTTGAACAAAACCGACTGCATAAAAAGCCCTACTTCTACACTGTAAAATAAGCTCATCACATCATGTGTTACTAGTCTGGTGACAGCGTACAGTCAGCTGCAATTAACAGTCCTTTGTTTAAAACCACAGTTGTGATTTTAAAATGACGCTCTGTCTTTAAAAACAAATTTGAAAAAAGACACATCTTGCAAGTTAAAACTGATCGTATCGTGATTGGTTAATAAATGTCATAAATCGATATATTAAGGCTAGTCTTATATTTAGAGGCCCATTGCAGACTACTCTGCTGTCACAAGTATTATCTATAACATAATATAATGTGTCCCTATTTAGAACATTACAGATTTATCTAAAAAGGGTGTATTCATCCTGGTCAACCACCCCACACACACATACATACATACATACATACATACATACATACATACATATATATATATATATATATATATATATATATATATATATATATATATATATATATATATATATATACATACATATATATATATATATATATATATATATATATATATATATATATATATATATATATATATATATACACACCTCTTTTTTTAAAATCTTAAATTTACCGTAACCATCATTTAAATGTGTAAACAGCTTCCCTTCGTCTGCAGACGAGCAACCGTGTCTCATGTTTAAACACTAAACAGCACAAAACATGTTTCAACCGCCATTTAAGTAGCTAAACATTTCCAGGATTTACCAGAATTAACTAAGTTGAAGTGGGTTGTAAGAACAAGTGTGCACACGCTAGAGAGGACTGAAAGGGAAAGGGCGCAGCGAACACTCGATTTGTTTGAATTATAAACACATTTCCCTCAATACAACAATATTTTTGATGTCCTGCGGTATCTCACGACCTCATTCCTCTGGTGCACCGCCGTGTTATATTACAAGTTTGATATCATCCAAATCGTGTGCAACAATACGGTCAGGAAGGAAGGAACAATCACAAAGCCCAAGTATGTGTGATGATGTGATACCTACCCTGTCATAAGAAGGCACACTTAGTCCCTCCATCTTTACTGATATAACTACAATCCTTTCTTCCAAACAAATATCGACTTATTTACAACCGGCGAACGCTGAACTAAAAATAAGCGGATGTCGCGTTTCCTTATTTAAATACGACTTAAAAGCCACGGCTGGTTGTTTTTTTTTTTTTTTTTGTTTGTTTGTTTTTTTTTTTTTTTTTTTTGTCAAAATCAGTCCCGAACAGAAAAAGGCAAGCAACTACCTCTCCGATCGCACAGTCCCACCAAGCACATTGCGTTTTCAATACTTCCAATACAACACCACGTACAACAAAAAATAAAATCCAACTTACCCCCGGTGTTTGTCGCGCAGTACAAGAAAATAAACAGCTTTATGCAGACCATGTCGATTAGATGCATTGTTGGAACATTGACACAGCAATGGTTTGCTGTTTCGCTTTCCACCTCTTTAAAGCCGCACTCTGCCTCTCTGTTTATGGCAGCGCCCTCTGCGCTGTGAGGCTCTCGCTCGTCCTCAGCGACGTGACGTCATGCGCAGGCTGGACCCGACGGGCCCTGCCCCACTCTCACGTGACACTTCGGTTGTAAGAACGTACATGTTTTTGCCACACCAATGAATCTCATTTTAAAATAATATAACGACAACGTTGTACGGTGTTAACTCACTGTAATGATTGCGCGTGGGGTCTGGCTATTATATGGCTGTATCTAATGGATACAATGTATTAGAATTTAGTAAATCTCACCTTGAAATGCAGGTCTATGAGCGTAACGCATATATTTGGTTAAGAACTCCATCTCCCAGCAGCCTTATAGCTGTGTCACATGATCTCTCGTGTACCGGCTGAGAGAAATTACAGATGAGCCCCAGATCCACTGTTATTGTACTCCAGGTTTTCGTTATAGCCAGAACCTAATTATTGTTTAAACCTGAACTGGGTTTTTTTTTTTGTTTGTTTGTTTTTTTTTTTTTTTTTTTTCAGTTCACATAGATGACGACGCCTTGTTTACAGACAGACTTCAAGGCTTTAAATAGCCCGTTGCTAGCGTGATTGTGCAGCGTAAACCAGACAACATTACTCTGCCTTGACTGCACGCGCAAAGCAAATGCTGGCAGTATATGCTTAATTATGTTGCTATTTATGTAAATAAGGCATGTGATGTTTTGTAACTATTTAGAAATGGTTACTTGTACGATGTTTGAAATTTTCTGGGTTTTTTGTTGTTGTTTTTTTTTTTTTTTTTTTTTTTTTTATTTTTTTTTTTATTTATTTTTTTAAATATATTTTTCAGGGATATCTTTCCCTATGCAATGTGCCTCCCCAACAGAACAGTGATAACTGGTGCATTTAGGCACAGGAGCAATTTAGTGCTACACTGGGCAGTTACTGGTTCCACAAATCACACCGCTTACTGTGCATTCTGAAACATTTCTCCAAGTCAATACATTCAGTAATAAAGTCATAAATCCTGATCAAACACAATCAAAGTGTTGGAAAACATCTGCAGCATATCGGAGATGTGAAGACACTTTATTATGCGTTCTTCATGTAGTATTTTTAAACATTAGTACCTTAGCAAGCTTAATCACATTTGTTAATCTGGATAAACGGTGTAACAATGTAATTGTTATATGTAGAGGGATGGCCTTGCGTAACTTTGGATTCTATGCAGTTCTCTAGATAACCAGTGTGCAAGTCCTTACATAAGTACAGAAGTATAGATGTAACAACGTAGTTCCATCTCTGTCATATACTGTAGCAGGGATTAGCAAACCACAGATGTGGTTTCAGTGAATGCAAACAGGAATTGTGAACCAGAATGCCAGCCTGCTTGAAGTACAGCATATTCTTAATGGATAGCAAGGTTTCAATTTTGAGCTGCTCAGATGCCACCTAAGGCTAGCCATGGGGTGGTAGAAGTGTTAGCTTCAGGGAATAACAGCCACAGTGCAAAACAAAAATGATTCGCTATTGTGAAGCAAAATATACATCTACTAAGATACACTTATGACTGCTAGGATCAAAAATACCTGTATATATTGCTAGGAGCTGGTGTATATCATGTCTATTTTTCTGTCAGCATAACTGTTCATCCATAGGGAAATAACATACTTCCTAGTATGAAATTAGTAACTAGTCCTCCGTGGGCTCTTAAAAGCATTATAGTTAATTAAATAAATGAATCATCCATAATTGTAAAGCACTCAGCTGTGAGATACATACATACATACATATACATATATATATATATATATATATATATATATATATATATATATATATATATATATATATATATATATTTTTTTTGTTTTTAAAAAAAAAAAAAAAAAAAAAATTAGCTATTTTTTTTGTACATTTTTTTTTTTTTTTAACCGATTAATTGAATTTCATCTCTTTTTATTGTCAATGGTGCCTTTCCTTTCCGTGCTGCCTGCTCCCTATAGTGGCTATAGCGAGGTACTGCAGACATAAGCAGCCGCACTTACCCTTTCAGTACTAAGCCGTAGTGTTAAGGGTGCATGTCACGATTGTGCTCGTCAATATTAATGTTTGGATTTACTGCTGCAATTACAAAAACACTTCTACAGCTAAGACAATAGTATGAAAATGAATAAGGCTTTTTAAATAAATACACTTTTACAACAAAATCGATAGTTATCAATCGTTATCTTTTCGTGATTTCGTCCACATATGTTTTGTATTATTTTCAAAAGGCTTCCAAAAGGATGGGGTGGTTATATTTCCTTGTTAGTTATTTTCAAAATGCCTCGAAAGAATAATGTTATTATTCGGCTAAAATGGAAGCTGTGACTAACCTAAATGAATAGGGTTATGTGTTTTCTTTCCCGCCTTACTTCCATTTACATTGCACTTTTAAAGTGCTTTATTTTTGCTTTGAAAGCACAGAGAATACTCGTCATGTATTAATCCAGTTGGTGTCTAATCCAGTGGTTTGAATGTGGCCAGAGAATTATGAAGGTTAAGATAGGGTTTTAAATCATTGCTGCTGGGTTTGTAAAAACCACGTGTACTGCTTAACAAATGAATTTCAATAATTAAAAAAAAAAGTGTATTCCACTTTAAAAAAAAGTTTAGCATAAAACAAATCTATGTAGTAGATAATGTATGAACCATTCTGATAAACTATCTAGGATGTTATTGATAAAATGTATATTGTAGCATTTCTTATAATCTAACCCTATTATTCGCGTATTATATAGACAGTCACAATGAGAAACGGAATCAATGTACAATCCAATTCTCTACTGATATGGTGTTAAGGTCGTTTTAAATTGTTGCAATGTCTGTGTGTTGAATAACAATACTATTACAATTACAACGACGATTTAGAATGACCATAACATCATAACAATGTGCTGTGAAACCAAATAGATAATATCATTTCTATTGCCTTTATCAAGTTGTATCATAATTCTCAATGTGTGACTAACATACCAACCCCCCAACTCCTCAGGAGTGAAGTGCACTACATGTACAATAACAGGTCATGGTGACACTTTCGCTTTGGAAAAAATCACGCTGAACTAAAAGAATCTATGTTGTCATGGAAACTGAACAAAATGACAATAACAACCATCAATCCCAAAGCTTCACACATACAGTCCTATTGTCTTTGATTGTACTGGGCAATTGTATTTGCCATTATATGTATGATAATTGAAATATATGAAAGGTCAAACAGTTCAAGGGAATTAATGAGTGCATTGCCTTTAAAAAGGGTACATCCAGGACTGTAAAAGGGATGTAGACACAAACTTTCATAACAATCTTATTAAATACTGCAATTGGATTTCTTTTTCTTCCAACAAAGAATGGCAAGGCTTGGTCAACAGGTGATGTCCAACATTGAATCATTCTTTTGTAGATATTTCTTATTTCTTATTTGTAATGCTCCCACACATTATATCAGCATGCTTTATTGACTGCCGGAAGAAAGCTATTCCTGCTTCTCTCATACTTTGGTTATCATCTTTTTTAAAGAGTAAATCCTTCTTTTACACTCGCTCAGCCAAGCCTAATGAATGAATGCTATTTTTTTATTACTCCAAGTATAACTTGGCAGTGCAATAGAACATTACTAACAGCTTAGTGGCTACAGCAAAGTGCCTTTACAGATGGCCTGCCCTCTGCCTGGATGTGAAGACAGAAGGAGGCAGGCCAGCTGTCACAGGAAAGCATGAGCACAGCCACCATTACAAATATGTTGTGTCGCAGTGGAACACCTGCACATATGAAGGATCATCTAGATAGGGAGGTGGTTTTGCTATACTTACATACAATTATAACAAACAGCCATTTATTTCAAATATGTTTCCGAGGGCTACCAATATGATAAAAACAACTTTTTAAAATAACATTGGAAAAGCATTATTAGGTGAGATATGTCGTTTTAATAGATGACATGCCGAGTTAACAATCTCCTTAATATGAAATGGATATATCATCTACACCTTTTTAATATCCCATTATGTGTGTTATGTAACAGTATATTTTTTTCTGCTTAGATATTTGCCTTGCTTACTAACTATTCCAGCAAGAAAATCTTCTATAATGACAAACATATAGTGCTAAGGCACTCCAAAAACATACAGGTTCATCAGCATTCCACCTAAATTAGAGTTATGATGTAAAGTTTATTTATCACCAGCAGTATCTACGATCTATGATTATCAATACATGTCATAGTTAGGGTGCAATAGGAGGGGAGGTAAAACATTAAATTTAAATGAGCTTATAATACTTGAATTCAACTGAGCATAAAATGGAGAGTCTGAAAGGAAAACAAACCAAACAAACAGCTCACACAGTCTTAGAGAATATTTACAGCTTCATTAACTTCATAGCACAAAGCTTCTCTCCTGTGTATGTGGATGAGTGTGGGTGGGTCATGTGAGTAGTCCAGGCCCAATGAGAAACTATCATAATCTATGATTGCTAATGAAAATATTACAGACATACTTCTGTGTGGTATGACAGTAAGGATCCCAAGGGTGTCCTTCACAATGCCATTTAATGTCTCAACCATACTGTTTATAAATGAACCATCTTGAAAATAAATGAATCATGCTGTTTATAAATTAACCATCTTAAATATAAATTCACCATACAGTTTATACATTAGAAACCAATTAATTATTTCCTGAATGGCACCTCCTAATTTTCTATCTCATTTTTATTTGTAACTTAGATTATTTTCTTTATTTTGCTTTATAGAAAACACATTCACTACTTTCCCTGTCAGCCTCACTATCATGGTCTAGTGGCCTCAGTCAAAGAAGTGAGGTCAAGTCATGGTGTCACCACAGGAAGTGAAAGAGTACCAGGAAGAAGTGATGTAATAGTGCTGCCCTTGAGAAATCTCTATATCACAAATTAAAGCACAAAGAAGAAACAAAAACAACAGAAGAAAAATATAACTTTAATCAAAAAAACATAGCAAAAGAATGAAAATGTTGGTAATTGCTAATCAGATGCTTCACCAATTCATTTCACTGGCCCTTTAAGAAGTCATGGTCTCTGTGCTCTGCGCAAGCTTAGTGCCCTGAGAATTACTTCCTGCTAAAAAGTGGGCTGCTTGCTTTGTATTTTTGATTCCAGTGCAATACAGATATTCTGCTTTTTTAAGTTTTATGAAAAAAAAAAAAATTGATAAAAGAGAACCGTTAACCCATCTCGTTCTAATCCCTTTTCCCCAATTAGACTTGTTTGTTTTGAAGATTTACGTTCCTAAAACTGTAGAGAGAAAAAAAAAAAAAGATTTATAGTGTTATATTTTTGTATTCGTGTTATTTTAAGTCACTGAAAACAAAACAGAAATGACTTAAAATATATGGTAGCTGGTTTATTTATTCATTTTTAAATCTCTCTGTAAGGCGTAATTCGTGTGATTTCTCGAACCTCCCCGATTATTTATTATACTACCCTTCCTTGACCTGAACTAGAGGCGTCCCTTAGTGCGTGACGTCAGAGGTAGAGATGTCATGGCGTCTGTGGAGTCGGAGCAGAAGCTGCAAACCAGATAAAGATTGAGCGACAGCAGGGATCGACATGGAGAACAATGCAGAGCCGCAACAGGACCTCGCAGGGGGGACAGCGTGCTCATCCACACCCGTGGGATTGAGCGAGAAAAAAGCGATCAGTGGTCTGAAAAACACATCTGAGAGCTGCAAAAACAGTGAAGCTACAACTGCTGTTGCTGTTGATTGTAGTGCCGTAGCTTGTGTGGATAATCAAAAATCTAACAACAATTCTGTAAATTGCTCCTCTTTGCCAGTTAAAGGCACTGTGTGTCCGTCAGGATCCGTGAAAAGTGGTCTGGTAGAACAGACTAATAATAGCAATGGGATGGGACAGACTCAACCGGGTGGTGGTGATGTTGGTGACACGACAAAGGTAGTAAACAAGACGATCGAGACTCCTGCAAAAACGGCAGCGGGGATTATAGATGTCATGAAAGGTGTGAATAATGAGGACTCGGCAGGGCAGCAGAAGATTTCTCAAGGGACTGGAACTTGCCAGGACGAGAAGACACCACCGTCATCAACAAGAAGTTTGAGTAAAGCGGCAGTGTCAAGTGACAGTGTGGCCGAGGAGCTGAGTGGGAGTGACCGGAGCGCCCAAGGTGAATCCCTGAGCATTACCTCTCTGGAGTCCTTTTCCAACCTGAACCAATCCGACAACAGCGAGGGAGCTGATGATGGGGTGCTGGCGCTTGCTCTCCAGACCGATGAATACGACAGCGCAGGGGGAGATGCTAAACTGGCTGCATTGATCAAGGGTCAGTCCGTTTACCATATCAAGTGGATACAATGGAAGGAGGAAAACACGCCGATTATCACCCAGAATGAGAACGGGCCGTGCCCCTTGCTTGCAATCATGAATGTGCTTTTACTGGCGTGGAAGGTAAATAGTGAAGCATGGTTTGAAATAATATAAGCGTCACTGTCAGAAATGTTCAATATACGATAGGGGTCCATACTGTGAGTCGTGAAACTTCAAGCGGTCAGTAAAGCTAGTTCTCCTGGATTGTTTTTAGTACAGTCACCAGCAAGTACGCTCTGATCTGATCTCCAACGCAAGAGGGAGGCAGGCGTGAAACAGGCACTGTGATGCCAGTCATTTATAAAAGGGCTGTTTAGAAACTATTAAACTCTTTGAGTCTTCATACAACAGCAAAGCAGCTACACTGCATGTTTGTTTTTTCTCCCAGTTCTTTTAAGTACAGCACTTGCACATTCTCTCTGCACTTTTGAAGTCTAAAAAGTAAACAATCCAGCTTTGGAATGTGTAAACATACAGTATGTTATGAACACAACCATTTACAGTGCACCCTCCTATAGGCCCTACAATATTTAAAATAAAAAAACAGACTTGAACAAAGATAAAGCGACAGCAAGACTTCCAAAAAAAAAAGTGTAATTGGTTGTAATTCAACAAGACCTCAAATGTTTTGCAAGTTGCGTATTTTTCCCTGATTATAAACAAACATGAACTGCATTAAAACTGTTACTATAAGCTGGTCTAATGCTTTACATGCTCACAGGGGACACACACAGCAATTGGAAGGGATGCCATCGGACAGTTTCTGCTAAGGAATATCCAGATATTTTTTTCAAAACTAGTATTTCAACGAACAAAAAAACCCTTAATTTTTACAAAATATTTTCATATCCAAAGCTATAACAATATTACACTAGTAGTGTCATGCTGAAAAAAATGAACTAGAGTCTCTTCATTTTGCTGTCTGTGGAGAAGTAAGGTTTTCTGTGATGACTCCCTCAGTTCCATCAGGAGCCACTCCCTGTATTTCAACATGCTGTACCTTTCATTACCAGCTGTGTTGATTGTGCTTTCCAGTACCACCTACAGTATTGCACAGTTTCTTGTCTTTTAGTCCAGTCCAGGGATATTTGGTGAAGTACTCATGGAGTGCAGAATCATTATGCATATCTGTTTCATTAAGTTTCCAGTAAGCACTTTCAATATAATATTTTTTTATGGGGTGACTTCATACAGTATTGTGGCCCCGGGGGCCATATTCAGCAGTATACTGTGTTACCGTTTTTGAATTTGAATTTTATTTTTATGAAGCAAACTTTCACTGACTAAACATTTTTATATAGGCCTACAGTTTGCATTTAATAAACAGCAATACATGAATCTGGATGGCATTCTTAATGTTTTAGCAAATACAGTATTTATGGAAAACAGTGAATAAAGCCACTTGTAATGCGACCAATACATTGTAATTTTTTTTAATTGTCAAAAAAATATTATTATTTGTTTATTAATAAAACACCAAAATAATACCTTTTGTTCTTTTTTAGGTGAAGATGCCGCCTATGATGGAAGTGATAACCGCAGAACAGCTGATGGAATATCTAGGTTAGTGCACTTCAATGCTGAAAGAGGGACCCAGGAAACAAAGCAGACGAATACACATTTCGCATCTCTGGTTATCAGACCCATTTCCCATTAATCCGTGATTGCATGTACTTTGAGCAAGTCTAACTGTGAATCAAATGTTTGTGTACTTCTCATCCCTTCCTTCCTCTCTGCGAACACTATGTTGATGAAGTCAGAATGAATCCAGAAAAAGCAGTGGTGAAGTCTGTAGCCTGGGCACAGAGGACTGTAGAACGCAATGTTATTTGTATTTAATTTGCCATGTTGCTTTAAAGTCCATGTAGCACCATCTGTAGACACTCGTGTTTCTTCTTGCTAGCTGCAAAGTGTCCTTGTTTGCTGCTTGAGCAAGTTCAAACAAGCATGCTGATTTCACTCCCACTAATTACAAGCAGCAATTATGCTCTAGTCCAACGTACTTCAATTTGTGGGTGCATCCTTCCTGATTTGTTATTCAAAAACACCAACGAGAATTGAATAAAAACTGTTTCACTGTTTCAAAACATGTAAGAAAAATTAAATGGAGCTACGGAAGATTTTTTTTTCTCATAATGTTTAAAAATCTTTTCCTGAATATTTTAGTTAATTATTTATTTTCCTTTTCATCCTGGAAACAGGTTAATGTTTCCCTACCCCCAATTGGACAATTGCCTTTTCTTCTGTTAGTTTGAAGCTAAGCATTGCTTCAGTATTCCGACAGTGGCACACCATAAATAACAAAACAAGAATGATAAAACTGAGTAATTATATCCAGCTGTATACCCTACACTATAGTATTTAAATAGAAACTTACAATATGATTCATCAAATGTGTTCTGAATTCAGTACAGGATATGGTAAAACATTAACATATCTATAAGTTTCCTCCAGAAACGGTTGCAAATGTATTGAGGATTACACCAGGCCACTTTCTCCATAATATATTTTCATGTATTGTGTTTCACCAAGGACCAGGTAATTGGGAGATTCTGGATCCTTGTGCCATTAAGAAAATAAACCAAAATCTCAAAATCAATCTATTAAAGCTGACATTTTCATGTTGCGTTTTCTGCTACGGGACTGAGCTGTTTGTTAGTGTAAGGAATATTGACATGTTAATGTGAAAACATTTATAAGTGCAGTAACAGCAGCTAGTCAGTCTGTCCATCACAAGCTCAGGAAATCCCCACGACTGTCCTGCTGATGAGACTGAAACTGGAGCCCCGAGTGCCTCTCTTACTAAGTCCAGCTCTGGCATTGTACCAGAATACTCCTCAGCTGACATGGCTTTCCACTTCAGCATGCACATCCCTGACCCTTCCATCAACATTATGAGCTTCTAAGACTCAATTCTCCAAAGTATTAAGATGCAGGCATGCATCCATGTCTAGAACGCTATTGCGCCAATGTAAGTGCATGCAGCTGTGTTTTTCTTTTTTTGTGTTCTCATTTTGTTTCTCAAAAGGCTTGCTGTGCTCAAAATCCACGCATAGACTTGCAGTGCAATTATTCTTTCTCAAGGCAATACATATTACACGTCAAAAAATATAATCTATACAAAAATAATAATTCAAGTGATAGCAATAACAAGTAAGACGAGTGTTTTGTGGAAGGCAGGGCTTTCATTCTTAGGATTAAATTCTCGTTTGAACAGACTTCACAGCTACTCTGTCCCAGAAGCAGCCCGCTATGCTTTTCACAAGCACTGAATCTTCTTCATTAGCAGGCCCTGACAGCTTGAGCAGACCGTTCCAAAGAGCGCTTTTAACAGCTGTGTTTAAAGCCTTCTCAAACTATACCCACCAGGCAGCTGTTTGTTGTCTCTGTTTAAGGACTAAATCTGTTTTGGATTTGATGAAACGGAAATGTTCAGTTTATGTGCATTTCCAAACCCCTAATTATTTGGTTTTAAAGATCTATTTAGTGTACAGTCCTCTGTGCTGTTGGTCTTGTAGTTACTCATTGTGTATTTCTATTATGATACAATGTGTAGTGTAAAGAAAGTATCACAATGAATCATTACTCACCTACAGCTCAATCAGTCAGTGAATTGCTTTATTTAACCAGGTAAAAAACCCAGTTTAGAACAAGTTTTCATTTGCAATGTTGACCTGGCCAAGAAAGCTCAAACTACAGCACAGACAACATATATAATTAACATCATCATAAAACAATTCAAGCAATATTGGTGTAACAACATAATAGAGTACGTACATTAAAACACAAGTCCAAAATAAATAAAACAGTACAATCCAGACCCTTCAATTCAGGGTTAACAATTACAAGTGGCATTCAATAGCACGTCCTGCTTATGAATAAATATGTTAACAGAAACCAGATTGATCAATTTGAAAATCCCTCACGTTCCCACAATCAGGAACTCTTTTGAGATACTGTATTTGCTATAATCTAATAATGATGGAAACAAGAATAATAAAGGATCGAGAAAACAAAGGATATTAAACAGGTATGAAGGTCAAGTTTAGAAAAAGTCTCTTTTGTGAGAGGAATTTGAGCCACAGGTACACAACCTTTCCTCACAGTATTCTCCGCTGTTTTTGTCTTGTTCTGCAGGAGACTACATTCTTGATGCCAAACCAAAAGAAATCTCTGAAATTCAGCGCTTGAACTATGAGCAGGTAACGCTCTCTGGTTGACTGTGAGGGGGTGAAGGAGGCTGCAACTGGTAGAGAGTTTTTCTATTCATTAGCATTGAATCTCTTCCCAAAGGGCTCGCGATGAAGGCTTTGCCTGTGTGTGCGGATTTCACTGGGTGATTGTGCTGCACTGTGGACGTTGTCAATATAGTTTCAAATATTTGTCATAGCTTAATGCCATCTATGTCTTTTAAAATTGAATATATGTTTAATATCTTCTTATGTTTGTCCTGTGTGATTCTCTGTTGTTTCTGTATGGACCATTATTAACTACGCTTTCTTCCTATTCGGGTTAAAAATATGCTTTGGTGGCTGATTTTTCTCACAATCCTTGACCTATGGCTGTCAATGCACCACTCAACACTGACATGCCTCCTCACAAACCACCTTGAGCAGTCTTAGATGTAGGTTTTGCTGGACTAGTAAGTAAGTAGGTATGGTGACTAATATATAATCAGAACAGAAGTCACACAGAACACACGTCATAGAGAATTAAACAGCCAAGAAGTTCAATATTTAGGAAATGGAGGTGATACAAAGTGACCCTTCACACCGGTTTTCCAAGAAAGACCTCCAGACTGGGAGTGAAGGGCTGTTGCTGTTCTGTAGCTGACATTGAATACTGTCCAATCAAAGCTGTTCCAGTGCATTGATTTTTAGGGAGTGGTTAAGAACCATATTGACAGTTTTATCTCTGCAGTCTGAAGAATGTGAAAGGGTGGGGTATGGTTGCATACTTTGGACTGGATGTGTGTTCCTTTCCTGTGCAGAAATCCTTCACTTTTACGCCTGACGTTGATACATCTGTGGTCCTGAGGTGCTCAGATTCACGCTCACTGCTTTACTGATGGCGTGCCAGTTTTGAAATTGAACGAATCAAATTATTCTGGGCCTGGGCTGCACAAGGCTATGCAGAGACCACTCTAGTTTATTTACATATACTTTTAGTGTTACGAAAGTTTTTAGAATTGAAATTCTGTAGGGTCATTTGATAGGTGGTATAGCTGTCACATCAAACTCTGTAGTATTTTTATTGTTAGTAAGCGACTTTCTAAATAAACAAGTTTGTCAGTGACCTGCGTCAACCAGCTGTAAACTTTAGACTTTTGCGGTTTACAAAATGAGTTGTCGTAAGATATAGTTAGAGAAAATTTAAATAACAGCTAGATGCCAGGGAAAGATGCTCCAACAAATGACAAAGTAACCTGTCCTCAAATGAGGACAATGGCACTTAATGGGTTACATATGACATACAGACCCCATAAACCATGAGATTGTGATGCACTCAAGAAGTCCTGATAAAGAATTTCCTTACAACTGGGCAAGTGGTTCTTGAGATATATTTAAAAGTGTAATGGAAGTACACACAGTGAGCCTCCATATACCTGCTGATGCTATGAATAAGTTGTCCTGAAGAAAGCCCTTTGCAAGTTTCATCACAGTTGTTGAAGCGCTTCTCTAGAGCCAGTATATTTACTATCTGGATCCCTAGCAGGGCAGCATAATGCTAACTGCTGTTTATCAAAATTTTCCTACACCATCATTTTTGTTTTTGCTTTCGTAAGGTTTTGTTTTTGGTCAGACTTGCAGTCTCATTTGAATTGTACATTATTATTATTACAGCTATATTTGGGAAGAAGGAAGAGGTTTGGTTCCCGCTAGCACACTATTGCAGTGTATCAAGTTGGCCAAATTTGGGTTTTGAAAGTTGTAATTAAAAGCAGGGTGGTGCAGCTGATGGTCACAGATGGGATCCATTCACAGCCTGCAGAATTGAGTTGTCTGTATCCAGGATATTAGGGTGGGATGGGGTGTGTTGCAAAGTGGAAGTGGACATTATTAATGGTCTAATCCATTTCTTCCAGCAGAGGTGTTTATGAAGGGGGGTTGAAACTAATACGTTAACTATTACTGGCCCAACTAAATTGTCCCTGTAGTCACGTTTCACAAATGGGGGACTACCCCACTTTCTGTAGGGGTGTTATCTCTCGAATGAGCTAAACTGTCAATGTCAGTTTACAGCATTAATAAACATAGCCCCCTTGAATTGTGGTCTAATCCAGTTTAATAAACAGATCATTGTTACTTCATTTGTAGTTTGATACAGCCGCCAAAATTCACTGTAAATAAAATCCAGTAAGTGCCAGTAACTTACCATTTGGGCTAATTGCTGTTGGATACAGTTTTTCTCACCTGACTTTGAAGTGATTTTACTGGAATAAGAAGAATAATTTAAATAATGGGAAATAAATATTCCGTTTACCCTTTCCTTGGCTTAGAAAGACGATCCGTCCGAGAGATGCTACGCTCTTTCCTTCTTTAGTACAATGGAAGATCACACCAATTCAGAATATGAATTATGATCAGATTGCTTTATAAGAATATAATGTAACATGGTCTTTATCACCCTGCATTGGAGTAGTTGATGGGCACGTGTCTGTGTTTGCTTACGATGTGTATTTGCGTAAGTACATCATTTTATTCCCCCCCAGTGCTGTAAAATGATCTAAAACAATCCAGCAGTGGCTTATCTCTGTGGGTTAGATATTGTATGTAAAACTACCCTGGTAAACGTAAGCAAACAGGACATCAAGTGTTTGCTTCTGACAAAGTAGAGTCTATTTACTAAACACACCAGCAAATTCTGTTTTAGTGGAAAACTGAATGTGCTGGTGGGAGAACACTAGCCAGAGGAGTTCTGAGCTGACCTGCTTCTGGTGTAATGAGCAGGTCATATACCACCGCTTCATGCCCAGTCAACTGTGACCTTTAAAGCGCCTTGTGACCGGGAAAGGCACATAACAAGTAAATTAGCTGGTCTGCTAAAAGTCCATTCATATTTTGTAATGACTCTCCAGTTGAGCAGAAGTAATTGCCTATGAATTTTACATGTATATTGAAAATGGGCATACAGTGGTTTTTATGCCAATGCACTCTTCTGGAGCCTTATGTGGTGTCACTATGTTGAAAAGGCATCGTTGGATTAAGAAAGTCCCTGAAATGAATACATTGTGGAACTGGAAACAAAATATCAAGTCAATACTGGGACCATGTGAGCTTTCGCATCGGTGACTGTGTCATCACTGGTAATGGCAGAACAAACCCATTCGTTAATGTTGGTTTTGGTTATAAAACACGGACCCTGTTAGTAGTAACTACACTTCTAATATCACTGAGAGTGTGGATCTCACACTCAGTGCCAATTACAAAGCATGCTAAACGTTTTAAACCACAACAGTTCTATAAAAACAGATTTTTTTATTTAGCAGGCCCGACACACTGCGAGAAATACACTCTCAGCTGGATAAGAGGTAGTCATTGAACACACATTAGTGAAACGCTTCTCTGAGGCTGTGTGTTTGATAGGAGTAGAAGTGGCATAGCTGCATTTAAATATTCATGCAAATAAAAATTGGGTGTGTGTCCTGATAACACCAAACTATCAGCAGTCAAACCTGCTGCATAGCCTTTGCAGTTTGCAAATCAGTCATTTTTAAAGTCACTCACACAAGATGTTTCTTAGGAATGAACTGAAAACACTGTTCATGTGATCTGTGAGTTGTGTGTGCCAAGCTTGACTACCTTTAGCTTGTGATCACTGGGTTGTAGGATAGAGGGCAAGGCACCCTTCATCAAATATTTATATTACAAGTCATTATTTTTTTAACACAAAATCTTCTGGTAGATTTGGGGTTATTATTTTTATACTGGCCAGAAAAAAAATTGTTTTATTTGGACAGGTGTTTAAAAGTTAAGTCCTTAGTGATTTGTGCTGATGTGATATTCTCTGACTGGAAATGTTTTTTTTTTTTTTCACGAGGGACTGTTAACTCTTTACTGGTCTAAATAGATATGGTAGTTTGTGAATATGTGTGTCTTTTCATGGCTGTTGACTTTACTTGGGATCAATATGATTAATTTTCAAGTAAATTTAAAAAAAATACATCTGTGAACTAAGGCAAGGATTCACATTGGTATTTAAAGAATTGAAGTTGCTTGTGCAAGCACAGTACAGCACACGTCCTGTAAATGAAATGGTAGGCATATACTGTAACTGAAGTTGCATGTACTGTACAGAGATATCTTCCATTGGTAAGGCATTGGTAAGATTTCAGCCACAGCTGGATTTTTGGTCTGGTGGTGTAAATGGCTCTGAAAAAAAGGTCAAGCTACTGTATAGTTAATAATGGAGGGGTTGGTCAAAGAGCAAGAAACTGTTTTATAACCAGTCACTAACTATGATAGTTTCAGTTATTGCTGAGGTAAAGCTCTAGTAGCCAGTCCACGCAATGACCTGGATATAAATACCTACATGTACAAAATCAGAAAGATCACTGGCAGCTGGGTCAGACTGTGCCACCTACCTGTGTACTGAGACCATTGCAACACAAACAGTCATGTGTCATGGTATTGCAGTCTGGTCTGGTTCCATAATATTCTGATGGCACTTTGTTAGATCATTCATACTTTTACTTGGTTATCCAGTTTCCAGAAGTCCGGTGCCTCCGCTCTTGCAGAGCTCGGAGGCAGCACGTTAATGTATTAAAGTGACCCTGTAATTACTGAACCCCTCATTTAGCTGCTGGAGATTAGACCTGGCGAACTGCACAGCTGTTTGTATTAATTTTGCTTTTTCAGATGTTTGCTCTTATGCTTTAATTCATTTAAGCATTTCTTGATTTTTTTTTCTAAACTGCATTAGCGATTTTTTTGTCTTGTCTTCTTGCTACTGATGCAGACTGAGGCTTTTAATAACATTTCCTTCCCTTGAGTGGAAAGCACTGTACAGTATGATAACTGAACCAAGAGAAAGCTGATGCTGTGTCGATGCAGTCAAACCAGGGTTGGGTTTCTGAACTAGGGCTGGGTTAGTGTGTAGTAATACCAGAAGCACTACATAGCTACTTGTATTCCACATAGGCTTGCCTTATAAATAGTCCCGTTGTTAATGCTTTTATCTTACTAGGGATATGCCGAGAACACTGATTAAGTGGGTGTCGTTTACAAGTAAGCCTTGTATATATATAATTTTCGATCAGTCGTACTTTAAAACAAAGAGGTGGGGGTTCCCGAGTGGAGTGCAGGATGTGTCCTATAGCCTGGACATTGGCGGTTCAAGTCCAGACTGTTCCACTGTCGGCGACCCCTGTAGTCTGGCCGGGCGCCTGTGGGCTTGCCTGTAAGCTGCCCAGAGCTGCATTGTCCCCTGACACTGTAGCTCTGAGGTGGCTGCACGATAAAAATCCTGGTTAAATATATATTAAAGAATTAGTGCAAGAATATTTCTAAAAACAACACCATTAAGACTGAAACATCCGAATGCAACGACAGTTTTTGCATTTAATTTCACAAGGCTGTAAGGAGCTGGTCTTTTCCAGCACTAATCTGCCCACACAGACTGCTTGTCTCTTGTTTGCTGCGTTTTTGCCATTTGTAACAGATACATTTTTTACAACTTAAATTATTTCAGAAGAAATAAAAACACTTGGCCCTTATTAATCAAAGCTTCGCATTCCATTTCTGTTTTGAGAAAGGAAAATGCATCGCAGTGATTCAGTGGAATTTTACCTTTAAAAAAACAGAGAGCTGAGGGTTTCATGTCTGCTGTGAGTTCCATTAATGTATATCATTAAAACTAAAACCTGTAAAATATGCTTTTCTACTAATGGGAATCTTTCAGTAAGATTGCTAATGCTTTCCACGTTGTTGGCATGAACTGAAGTTGTGCTTATATATGAAGAGGTTCGGTGGCTGCCGTCCTTGTGAAAGGAAACGTCGGTAGTAATGTTCTGGTGTGCTGATTGGCGTCTTGTTGTGCTGCTGTTGTGTTTTGTTCATCTAGAACATGAGTGATGCCATGGCGGTCTTACACAAGCTGCAGACGGGTCTCGACGTCAACGTGAAGTTCACGGGCGTGCGAGTGTTTGAATACACGCCGGAGTGCATCGTCTTCGATCTGCTGGATATACCCTTGTATCACGGCTGGTTAGTGGATCCACAGGTGAGTAAAAACAGCCCACCTCTAAACAACAAGGAACCTGTATCAAAAGATAGGGGCGCGGAGGGAATCCAGAACAGTAGTACTATACAGAGGAGCTGAACCATGTGACTTTTCATGTGACCTTCTGTAGAGTGTAGAGCAGGTAGCCCTTCATTTTTTGGCAGTAAAATGTGTAGAAGCCTGCAAAGGTTTCCTGGCTAATTGGAGAACCCAGTTGTGGGGCTTGGAAGTCAAGGATCACTGTGTCACAGCTGCTGCAAAACCCTAATTACAAGAATGGGAGTAAGCAAACTGTATCATCCATGAGTCAAGTGTGCAGGAAACTGTGCCGCATGCTGCAGTGAGCATGGTGGTGGTCAGCTGGTAGGGTTTGCAGTGTAGTGTGGAGGGGAGATGCACAAGGTAGGGTTCCTATGTGACGTAATAAAACCAAATGGACTGTCTGTTCCCCAGATCGATGACATAGTGAAGGCGGTGGGGAACTGCAGTTATAACCAGCTGGTGGAGAAAATAATCATCAGTAAACAGTCCAATCGCAGCGAGCTGGTTGGGGAAGGTAAGCAGGACTCTGTCTTCACTCTCCCGAGTGGTGGAAAGGCACTCGACAGCTTTGTGCTTTTGGTTTCTTAGCTTTAAATGGGTTTGGAGCCCTGCGGCATGAAGATCCGCTATCTCACTCTGGTTGGGCTGCATGTAATTCATTTTTAATTTCAAGAACCAAAACCCAGCTCTCAATAGGCAACAGATGGAAACAGCTTTGAGGTGATTGCGAGTGTTAGTTAGCTGGCTGGTTCACAGTATCATCATGTCATTAAGCTGAAGGTCATGCAGTTGAAAAGATGTTAAGCTGCACGTTCTGTTGTCGTGTGGTCAGAAACCTTGTTTCTGCGTACTGTAGCTCAAAGGTACTTCACTGACTACAGTGGAACAAAAAACTGATTTTTCTTTTAAATCCTGAGTAACTGATCATTATCTCTGTGCGCTGCCATCTGGCTATTCGGTTCATTTTTCCTTGAAGACACAAAGACAGTCTGTTTAGATTTGTATTTTATTTCTTTTAAGATGAATGCTAGTCATGATTGTGGCAGAATTGTGTTTTTCCCATGAAAAGCTTGTGAAAAAAAAAAAAAAACGAAAACAAGCCGCTTTATAAAATAAAACGATCTGCATACAGGCTGGGATTTCAGAAACGACTGATAAACAGAATGGAGCTGAACTAATCTACAAGCTGTTCTTAAATCCAAGGACTGCACAGCATAGTCTTCCAGCAAAATTTACTAAGCTCACATTCCCTCTGTGACCCACAGGCTACGTGGCGGAACAGTTCCTAAACAGCACAGCCACCCAGCTGACCTACCACGGCCTGTGTGAGCTTACCTCCGCCGTCCAGGAGGGGGAGCTCTGCGTCTTCTTCAGGAACAACCACTTCAGTACCATGACCAAATACAAGGTAAGGGCACTAGGAAGAACTAAATTGAGACAGGATACTCATCTTGCCTGTACAGGCCACCTAATGGATTAAGACTGAATAACATTTTAGTTGCATCTGCATATTTGTGACCGGTTCAGTCTGTTTTCTGGTGGCGTGCTGCTGGCTCGTGGTGCCTCTTTTCTCATCAGCAGGTCTTGTTGGAATGTGAGGCTAGTGCAGCAATTCTCTTTTTTTCTGTGTTTATTTGAATTAATCTGACATCTATACACCCAAGTAGCCAGCCACCAAATGCTAATCCAATCCTTAATTGCCATAGATAGAGGTGATCCGAGGACTTAATGAAATGAGCTATGAGAAAAGGTTAAAATAATGTAATCTCTAGCCTAGAAAAAGAAGGAAAAGAGGAGACTTAAAGGACACTACTTCACATTTATCACAGTGAGTAGAACAAGAGGGCATGAATGGAAGCGCAGGTAAAAGTAAGTTTAGCTCTTTGCGGTCCTATGTTGGACCAGGTCTGACATTACAATTTCTCCTTTCCGGTCCGAAAAAAATACATCAAGCACAGGTCTCTGGTCATTTTTTCTTAGGAAAAAGACAACAAAACCTTTCAACGCCCGATTGAGACCGGTAGGAGCCGAGAAAAGCCAAAAACTAAAAAAAAAAAAGGGGGCAAATCTGAACAATACAGACAGTCCCTTCACCATGGACATAAACAAACAAGATAGCTGCTTCTGCATCCAGCACTCAAATAATATCGCAGACATTTGCAGAGCTTTTTGATATGTTAAAGTAATAAAATAATGACTTGAATCACATTATTGAGGAGTTTGGTGATAAAACCAGTAAAGAGATTAGACAGTGGTATGTAACTTTCAGATACTTGGGAAAACAGTGCAATCCCGGATTCACCATCAAACATTAATGAGACGAGACTTCAGGAATCAGTCAGAAAGGAGCTGCAGCAGTTTCCCGGCAGAGGCATGGGAAATGGAAAGAGAATTTGAATTCATTGATGTGAGGCTATCGGCTCCGTCTCTTTCATGTTTCTTTTCAAAGGCCCTCCCAGTCAACCTGCAGACTATTGACTTCTGACAGCTTATTAACCCACTTCCACCACAGATGTAACAAGCTGACTTTTCAAAAGCCAGCCTCTGGCAGAAAAGGTTTCAAAAAGAATTTCCTTCTTGGGGGGGAAAACTAGACATACTGTACAGGTACTGTTGTGTTTAAAGAGTCAGCAATTACATATAAGGTATGATGCAAGGGCGTAGGTAATAATAGATCAGTTTCCACCCTATCACTGTTAAATTGACAAACTTTGCCATTCAATCAGTAGATTTATTAAACTACCGTTACAGGTAACTGCTCTAGGTCCTGTAAGTGGCACCGCCAATCAAACAACGATGGTTCCACTCCACTGTGTAACATCTCCTCACAGAAGTAGGCACACACTGTGCTGTAAAGTGTGACCCAGGTTTGTGTTTATAGAGGACTGCATCCCAGCACAGCACAAATACCACTTCGCTCTCTGGAGGGGAAGTGCGCGTCCTGTTATCTTCCGCTAGTGGAAACGCGGGCTGCTTGTACAAACAGCCCAGTCCCAATTCATTGTGCCAAGTGAAACAAGAGGCCTTCGTGACCCAAGGGCAGAGGAATACAAAAAAGAGCTGGCCTTTCCTCGTCTCCTTGTTGACTTGTACTTATACGGTATACAGCTGTGGTGTTTTAATTCCCTCGTACTCTAATAATGGAAAATTCAATTTCTGTGTTTTCCAAAAACATGAGTGCCCCCTGCCCGTGTGCCCCTCAATGAAAAAAAGAACAAAAACTTATTGTTGTTGGGTTTTTTTTTGTGGCAAATATTGATACATTTATATTCCAGATGGTCAACAGAGGGGGCATATTGAAGAAATCTTGATCTCAGTGGTTCGGCTTAATACAGTCAAGCTCTGTAGAAAGCACTTAAACAAGTTTAGAGAGTTAAGGTTCTTTTAGTATTTAATTTCAAAATGAATTCAGACTACTGCCATGTGGAAAGATGAGCCGATTATGAAATTCACTTGTCATTAGATCTTTTTTTTTCCAGGTGTTTTTAAAGACACTCCTTGTCAAGTTTAATAAGTCTGATGTAAAAACCGTAAGAAACTAAGTGAAGCAGAAACAAACGTTAGGACAAAAAAAACACTGTCGACTTGCTTATTATATTGCTGATTGTTACAGCTGAAATTTGTCACAGTCGTGTATACTCACTCCCACCAGGGTTAGAGTAAATTCCTGTTTTTCAATTCATATTCCAGTTCCAATTCCTTTTTAAATCAATTCTCATTCCCTTTTAATCAATTCCAACACAGCATTGATCAAAAGCAGTAGTTTGTTCAAATGAACTTCTCACAGTGGCAACAAATTACTTCAATTGAAGTCACTTAAATTGGCTTTAGATGAAAGCAGTTGAGCAATCACAACAGTTATGTCTCTAAAATATCAATTCCAATTTCTTCGAAGGAATTGGGAGTAAAAAACAGGAATTGACCCCAACCTTCCCTCACACTGCCCTCAGTTGTGTCAGTACACATGCGCTGGTGAGAGATTAGATATGTAGACGCCTGCGGCCTGCCCCTTTCTCAAGCCTTCCCTACTTCCTTCCTTCCTTTCCAGGGCCAGTTGTACCTGCTGGTAACAGACCAGGGCTTCCTGACGGAGGAGAGGGTGGTCTGGGAGAGTTTACACAACGTGGATGGAGACGGGAACTTCTGTGACTCGGAATTCCACCTGAGGCCGCCATCGGGCCCTGAGACCGTATACAGGGGCCAGCAGGACCAGATAGACCAGGCGAGTGCCTGACCCCGTGCTGCAGTGAATTACTAGAAAAGCAAACAAATCCTCTTCCTGTGCTTTGCTCCCTCTAACTTTAAACCAAGATACCCTCCTCCCACTACCAGTGGAAAATGCAAATTGAGCTAGTCTGGGGAAACTTTAAAAGCAAACAAATAGTTCTACCCCCACTGTGGTCTGAATCTCTTTGTTCCCCTCAGTGCTTCATCAGCTATTCTTCCCTGCTTCTCTAGCTGTTGTCACTGGCATGTTTTAAATAATGCACGATGAACAAGCTACATGGCAGAGAATTATTGAAGCACCACGCACCGGTTGATAGAATAGGTCTCCTGCTTTATCAGCAGTTCAGTTTTTCGTGTGTGTGTGTGTGTGTGTGTGTGTGTGTGTGTGTGTGTGTGTGTGTGTGTGTGTGTGTGTGTGTGTGTGTGTGTGTGTGTGTGTGTGTGTGTGTGTGTGTGTGTGTGTGTGTGTGTGTGTGTGTGTGTGTGTGTGTGTGTGTGTGTGTGTGTGTGTGTGTGGTCACTTTAATAATGTATCTTCTTTATAAAGTTCATTATATCATTATGACAACAAAAACACAACAGGTTTTACTGCTGGTGAAGAACTTTAACTTGTAGGGCTTTCGAAGTCTTGTCTGAAATCGCCCTCTTGTTTGTGTTGGGTGTAGATCAATTCCAGCCAGTACACTTCACTTTCCTATTGGGAGATCGCTTCACTCTGCTTTGGCTGACTGACAGGTCAAATCAGCAGACCTTCACAATGATTAACCACAAAACACCTACTTAAGCTGTAGAATCATGTTTAGAGAGCATTAGCATCTAGTAATTATCTTAGTAAAGTAAGATAAGGCCAGCCACCAATAATCAGTTTTATTGCAATTAGAAACAAGTAAACCGTTCTTTGTGTTATTTTAAACATGTAGGTCTTGAAGTTACAGATTTATTTACTTTTTAAATGTTGTATTTTACATTTTATAGCTAGATACTCAAGCTCAATATTCTGTGCAGATTTGCTGTTTGCTAGTATCTTCTGGTGGAGAGCTTCCTGATTTGTGGATGAAGGTTCTGAGGCTTCTGATTTCTAGAACCACTCTGAGCTCTTGTGTAAATGCGCTTCCTGATCTGTCTGCAGCCCGACAGAGAGCAACATGATAACGCGGTGTCTTTCTTTTCTTCTGTGATTCTTTTGTTTTGATTAGGATTACATGATGGCCCTTTCTCTACAGCAAGAACAGCAAAGCCAGGACCTAAATTGGGAGCAGCTCCCAGAGGGAGTCAGCGACTTGGAGCTGGCAAAGAAGCTCCAGGAGGAAGAAGACCGGCGGGCCTCTCAGTTCTACCAGGAGCAGGAGCAGGCCGCAGCAGCCCAGGCCCAGGCCCAGGTCAGTCTCACACTGTGACCTCTCTTCCACTGTACAAACAAGCCTGGTTGTTCTTCCACTGCCAAGCAAGAGCCATACAATGACTTCACGTACAATGAACATGTCGAGTCGCAGGTAGAGGAGGTGGTGTTTAGAGGTGCAGAGGAGTAGAATTCTTTTTTAGGCTCAGAGCCAGATCCGGATGTGTTGCGAGGTCAGAGTTTCATAGTTTGTCTCTCGCTCGGCTCAACAAATAGCCAGTGGAAAATCACCCATACTGGGGTCCTTGTGGTTCAGGGTATGGGAGGTGGAGGAGAGGCAGCTCTCACACTTTCAAGCCAAAGAGTCCTGGGCTGGAATTCCTGCATGTTCTGAGAACTGAGAGAGGCAGTGGCACCAAATATTATCCAGACAGTGTAACTGGCAGTATAGATAATAAAAACTAAAAATAAAGATATCAATGCAATTTACACATGGCTTAGACACACTTAAACCTTCTTAATAAACGTCTTAATATTTTTCTATGCTGTGGTATGAACAACAAGCTGCTGTTTTATTTCTGATCCCTTGGCGTGTTTCCGAGAAGAGCTGCTTGTTAGTCTGGGCACTCTCCTGCAAATGTCTTTGCTCTGAAATGGGTTGCTCTCTGTAACTGAGCAAGCATGACCAGCATCCATATACACCAATATCAGAATAAAGAATAAGGAGAAAATGATGTTTAGAAGCACTTTGCTTAAAACAGGGTGACGATATCACAGATAGACAGAGTACTGTTATCTCATTTGTGAATCCAGGGCATAAATGAGTCCCAGCTGAATATGTCTGAAAAAACACTCCACCTCGTACCAAACGCAATTCAGGAGCGCCTTCCTTTAAAAGGACAGCTCTCTTATGAAAGGAGGAATTCATCACTGTCGGGCACTCCTATGCCATTCTGTCCTATAGCACTGTTAATAAAGATGTGCCTGCTTTATATCATAATGGCCATGCAGGCATAGTTCCGGATATAAAGCGGGTCACGATATACACCTATTTCACATTTGCCTATGACAGCGTGTCACGAGTGCGAGAAAGAAAGAAAACGAACAGCTAATTAAAGAGCTCTGTTTTAATACTGCACGTTTAGTGGTTCTTTACATTTAAACAGATGCATGTAGTTTCCTACAGGCCAAATACTTTTTGTATCATTAACTGGAACGAAACAGTTTCTAAAAAAAGGCACAATTGTCGACTGATGAGAGCTATCAATTAGGAATTGCACTTGGTGTTTTTTTTTTTTTTTTGTGGATGACTATGTTAAAGAAAAATTTGGTGACGTTGGTGTTTTGTAACTAAACTGTATCCCGTTAAGACCGCCCACGCAGCATTTGACAGGCTGCACAAAATGTCAGTTTATCAGCCGAGATGATTACTGGTTGTTAGTTGGATATTAATTCTATCCTGTGGTTACTTAGTAAAGCCCAGTGAAAGCTTGTGTATTTTCACATTCTATGATGGACTATTAAAAAGCACTAGCGTTTTTTCTTCTTTTTCATCTGTAGACCAATGCAGTTTACCAATTGTTTTATTCAAATTTCTCCAGACATTGAATTTGCTTAAAAAGAAAAATGGTGAAAGCAAATATTTTATTAGCCGTATGTTATTCAGGGCTATAAAAAAGAAATGAACTTGAATCTGTGCGTGCTGCTGCAGGCTACACTGCTGTAATAGAAATGGTTGGAGTAGAATGGGTTAGCATTCTGAAAGCGCCTGGGCGGGATCATTTAGAGAGCAGAGAAAGGGTCTGCTGTTTTAAATATAGGGAAACAACCGCCACAGGTGAACAGTGTGATTCTTGTTAAGCATGTTTCTGACACTTTGCAAGTTATTTGTGATGCGTTCGGTTCAGATGCAAATCTGAATTTTTTAAAAAAAAAAGAGGATTGCCTTTTTAACCCAAATTGTGGGCTAGATTCTCAAAGCACATTTGTATTTTTCTGAAAGGAGAAACACACCCAATAGTTGTCAAACCTGAAAGAAACAACTCAGACTTAATATGTAGTGGCTTGCAATTAAAATCATCGGTAAAATCATTTTAAAGTGCTGATGATCATTTGGAGTATATCCCTATGTGTGTGCTACTGATATTCATTTCCAGGAAATGGAGTTAACGGCTGTGCTCTCCTTCATTTGTATTTGTTTAAACGGCAGGGAGAAGAGCAAGCGCAGGGAGGGGAAGCTGCTGCTGCCGCCGCCACCGCCACCAGTCCCGGGAAACAGCTGGGGAACAGCGAGCGCAAGCACAAGAAGGAGGCAAAGGACAAAGACAAGGACCGAGAGAAGGACAGATGCGTTCTCTTGTAACGGGGGATGGGTTTCGCTTGGAGCCAAGTACATGCCCTGGAAAAAGCAAAACAAACAAAAATAACAAACCCGTTAACATACCGCCTGTGCCTGATTTCCCACCCATCTTCGTTTTCCCTTCTTCGTCTTCACAACTGAAGGAGAGAAAGGGTAACTACTTTGATACATTCGGCCAAACTTTGTTCCACATTGCACTGTGCACTAAATTTGTGATGTAGGGTATGTGGGGTTACTGTTGTTTTATAACAAACAAAAAAAAAAAATGTGGTAAAGACTGCGTCTTGGAATAACAACATGTGTTACTTTGACGAAATCACAACACTTTATTTTTTAATTGAATCAGTTAATAAGCTATTTTATTTATAGATACATATACACATGTAGAGACACCCGTTTTGTGGTTTCACTTATCGTTTTCTCTTTCATTTATAATCTCTGTATCAGAAACCAACTACACTACTATGCTGATACTTTTTAGCAGCAAAAAATGGTTGGATCAAGGGGCCATTCTCACCAAGCTAGGTTGTGGTACCGGAGATATTATAAGATGGGGGGGGGTGGAGAATATGTTAACCAGCAGTACTTTTGTGGCTACTAAAGGAAACAATCCTAGCCCCTTTGGCTAATGGAAAAGAATGAGTCGCCCCTTTCAATGTTACTTATCTGTGGTTTTAAAGGTCTCATCATTTGTTTACAAGTTATTCAATGTTTAAGAGTTACAGTGTGTAATGTGATGGATGCAAAGTGTTGAAGAGCAGGTCTTGGTAAGGTGCCACATGTTTACTAGATACAAACTATCGGTTCTTGGCTGACAGAAAGATGCAGCCTTCTTACCAAGACTTGCAGGTCACTGGTCCTGGCTGAGCAAACAGCAAATTACAATCGGGCGCAGTGTTACAAACTTACCTTTTAATGTATTCCGAACCCCGATTTGCCTTATTAGAACACACCCTATGTGTTGCTCCTATTCTAACTGCCTAGGCACTGTTAACACTATTTATAATATAAGTGTGTGTGTGTGTGTGTGTGTGTGTGTGTATGTAGAAGAATGAGTAAGGCGACCTTTGACCTTTGTTTCTAATTCGAACGGTCTCATTGTCTGCTCATCATCCTAGGGTGTATCTTTTGACACTAATGTTTGGTAGCACTTAAAGCTGCAGTGACCCACAATTCTGATCAGTTTTACACTAAAAAAAATCCATACTGTCTGTTAACTAGACTGGCTCCCATAGTTTAGTTTTCTGTTTGGACTACAGCAGGCTTTGTTTCAGTCCAGTTTTTAAAGGGTCCCCCCCCCCCCCCCCCCCCCGCCCAGCTGAAACCTGCTGCCACCACAATCAGTCTGTGAGCCAAATATTCATGTTTTAGTTAACGACTTACAGCAACAGGTGGTTATAAATTGTATATTCAAGCTTCATTGTAGATCAAGAAATGAAACAGGGATCAGTCAACATTCTGCAGGAAAAAAACATTTTGAAAATGTAAAAACATATGTTTTCAACATCATAGGACATTACACCTTTAACTGTAGAATTGTGGGGACCTACCTAACGCAAGGCTTCTCCATTTCAAATTACAGCAGTGAATCAGTGACCAGGCAAGTGCAGGTCTCACAGCCATTCGAAGGTTCATAAACTCCCTACTGTAATTAGGAGTGTATTTTACAGCGTTTTCTAGGCATCATTAACATCTTTAAAAATCTTCTAGTGAAGGAGTCCTTGTACTTACTGTTGCATCCTCTTCAAACTGCTATAGTTTTTAAATTCTCAATACATTCCAAATGAATGCCTTTACTAACCTGAGAATGTCTGTTTTATAACTAATCTGCAGCTGAGACAAACCATTAAGGAAATACACTACATCTTACCTGTTTTCTGTATTTTTATTATGGTGATGATTATGATGATTACGCAACACTGCATTTATCTCAAAATGTAAAAAGTAATTCAGTGTGGAGGCCTAAGTTAGACTACATTTAAAGCCTTATAAAATAACCTGCATTGTTATATTACACAGGATGTATAGGATAAGAAAATAAAGACAATCTCTGGTCTCTCGTTCTAAGCGTTAGGTTTCTCCTCCACCCAATCCTTTTCATAAGGGACATACCCTGAGATCTGTGTCTTTCTCTCACCCTTCGGCAGAACTCAGTTTTACTTATTGGGCATCATCAGCTTTCAGACAAGCACTACATTTTTGTGAAAGTTTGTACACTGCCTTTAACCTCTGTAAAAACTATTATAACAAGATCAGCTGGCGAGATAAAAGCTTTGGGTGAAAGACATCTCTTTGTTCCTCAAATTCCTGACAGTGCAGATGTGTGTGTATGTAGAGGTATGTTGTGTTATGAAATCTAGTGTTAACATCCCAAATGAATTACTTTTTAAAAACAATAAATGCAGACTTTAAAAATAATTTTGAAGTGGCAGTAATTGCATGGTATGTACTATGCAAAACATATTAATGTTGTACTGACATGTAAGTGCTTGATTCTTGCAGTACTCATAGTTTTGGTATATGCTCTATTTGTATTAATAAAACATCTGATTACTAAAGTTGATTAAATGAAGGTTTTGCTACATTTTAGTTTTAGGTCTACCAGACATATCTTGTTCTTACCCATAATGCACTGCATAATACCCATGAGCACATGGCACTTGCATGATAGCACAATATTAATTACTGAACCGAAAATGAGTTCTCAGAAGACACAATGCATCAAATACCTCTCATGGCCATCCGTAGAAGAAGAGATGTCACTCTTTTAATGAAAGTGACCCATACCATATTAATGGGAATGAAGCACTCTGTGAATAGACTTATGCATGTCTGGAAACCATTTTCTTTACGTTCACAATGACCCCTTTTTCCTTTTTGTGATCAGTTAAGCACAGGCATTGTCCAGTAATTATTTTTCCGACATATAGGAATGATGTTTTGTACACATGTTAAATAGCTGATGGTAATTAGGTGTGTGCCAATAGGATTGGTAGAAGTCGGTTGTGTGGAGTGCTCCAAAGTTACTGCTTTGAGAAGTTCTGCATTAGTAGTTATTCAGTTCTCATATAGTGTGAAGCCTGCATTGAAAAGCCCTGTAGAGCAACTATTTGTTTATGCATCAGTGTTCAACTAAGGTGGCTAAGATCCTGAAATTTTTTTTTTTTTATGAGATATTTTTCTTCATTGTATACGCGGGGTGGGGTTATCCCCCTCAAGAAACAGCAAAAATACACACTAGTGAAGTAAAACAAATTGTCTTAAAATATTTATTTGAATGCATTGCTATCTTTTTTATGTGAAAAAAATCCCAATATGTATTTATTTGTACTGCAAAACTTTAATTCTGAAGGAATTTTCCATATATTTGTAGTAGCTGGATGATACAAAGTTGTGGCCTTTGTACTGTGTCAGATCAGTAGGGTCTTTGTTGTTGCTTGTGCTCAAAGTAATTAGCGGTAAATGCAGTTTCTAATAGAAGGGGGTGTTTTGTACAATGCTGATATTTTTCCTGTTGTCACACTACCATTGAACTTGTTTTAAAACATAAGTTATATATATTTCTTGTTTGTGATAGTCAGGATTTTCCAAACCACATTCCGCCAACATAACTGCACTTTGCCTTTGTAGGGGGCCATGTGCAAAACACTACTTAAGTGAAGTTGCGTGATCAGAGAACCTACCACACACCGTTGAACTGGCATAGCTATGTCTCATTTGCAGAGTGTGGTTTGTAAACTCTTAACACTAAGGTAGTGAGCCCCTCCATTTCAATAAGTTAACATCCTTTGGTTGTTATCAATATTGATTGCAGACATGTGGTTACCAGCAAATACCAACATGCATTACCCCATATCTATACTACGTGTTTCTCACTACAAAGGCAATCTCTAAAAGACTGCAGTCCCTGCAATGTTTTTGCACTAGAAAAAAAAATACCTCATTTTATACAGTCGTACAAGAGATGACTTGAGTGTTCTAGGAAGGATGCTTATTCAGACTGAAGGGCGGCAGTGTGGGCTTTTCTCCGACAAATGTAAACCGCATTGTCTGATATGGTACGACCTAGTATGGACCTGGATACGTAGATGTATGCACTACTATCACAACTGAGGCTTTTTCAACATTAACTTTTTAATATCAAGGAGAACATGTGTGGTTAAGAATTATAAACCTGCTATCTCTGTCTGCAATGACCATTTAAGAGAAGGCATGATGGGGTCATAACAGTATGCAAGTAAAGGACATATTCCTTCCTGCATCAATATAGGGAAGAATTTCTGTAGGTGTGAATAACTCATGCAAAGACCATTGGTTCCTATGGTAATTTCCAGTACCCTGTAGTTTTCATACTAGTGAAACCTGTTCCTGTCTAAATAAATATATCCCCATAGTTAGGAATGGCACTAGCAATGACATTTTCTTGGACCCATGATGCATGTTCATAACATGTGGGCACAACACCTGCCAGAAAGATTTACTGATGTTTTAGTTAATGCAGCACCCTTAACATTGAATATATTATTTAAAAAAAAAAAAAAAAAAAAAAAAAACTTTTTACTTTAAACAATTGCCTGTTACTGTTTTTTTTTTTTTTTTTTTTTTTTTCTTCACCTATACATAAATTATTTGCAAAGTAAATTGAGTTTAAGAATGCCATGACCGCATTTTTTAGATTTTCAGAGTATTTCTTCAACAGCACATGCTGTATTATACTATGTTCAGTTATCGACAAGCTCAATGAAAACGATGGGGCTACAACTGCTGAATATGAAACAAAAAGCTACCTATGCCAACTATTCTGTTAAGTGGGTACAGGACCAGGTGGTCACAAAGCAGTTATGATCTAGCACCAGTTGTTCTGAACAACATTAAATAAACCTTGGCTTTTCTGAATATGTTAAATTTATGGTACAACTAAGGTTTGAAGAATGTTTATAATCTATCAAATGTATTCAATATTTGTGACCAAATAATGTATGTAGCTTTTAGCTTATGTTACATGTTATAAACAATGTTGGTGCAGGTCATTTTAGTTGGTTACATTTTCTATACTTTGCTAACTTAGTTGGTAACAAAATGCCTTGGTAGACAACAGCCATTTAGACCTATGGGGGGGAAGGGGAGAACATACATATATTGTTCGTTTGTAGAGCAAGAGCTAGGCATTGCAGATTTTCTTTTTACATTAGATACATTGTCTCGCCATTAGTTTATGTCTATAAACATTGAAGCAGCCTATTGTGCCATTAAAATCCTGTGTTCTTGGAGATGTGCTTCAGTAATAAAATTAATGCTTTATGTATTTTGTATGGAAGCTGATTTCATTCATTTTAAAAGGTATTCATTCCATCATCTTGTTTAAACAGGAGGCTCTGGTAGATGGAAAAGCAGGGTTTTGGGAAACTGCATAGTTGTCCAGAGGCATGTGCTGTTTTTGGGTTTAAGAGCAGGATCTGGTTCTTACGACCAGGAACCTGATTGGTTTCCACACTAACTCAGCCCTGGGCCTCTCCCAAGAACAGTGGTTTTGTAAGAATTTTTAAATGTTTATTTAAGGACACAAGAAAAATACAAATACAACTTGCTGCTTGTCCTAGACACTTCCACCCCCTATAAAATTGCAAAGGTACTCCCAGCAATGCAGCACACATGGAAGTGTAAAATGTAGAAAGAAAACCAAAAATTAACTGTACACACTGTTAAGGTTTATTTCAAATACATTTTGGTCGAATAAATCACACAAGTACACTTAACAGTACAAGAGTAATTCCCCCCAGCAGTCATTTCTACCAAAATGTATGTCAGAATTTATAAATAAAAAAAACTAAACAAACACTAAAGCTGTACAAGTTTTCAATAGATGTTAAGATCCTTATGTGCACCAACACAGGTCTGTATTGTACCCACTGCTGTTAATTGATACAACAGCCTGCTTTATCTTCAGCAGCAAATTTATTCAAAACCCAAGAGGCTGAATTCCAGTTTTAGATAAAAATTTGTGCTGTATGAAAATTCAAAATCGGTCATTAAAACATCTACTGGAAAAAGCAACAAAAGATTAAAAAAAAAAAAAAAACTAATATTGTGTTTTGTTTAGAATGTTCAGTCTTTGACAGAATGAAGATGACTTCAGGCTCACATTGTCCTGAAAGCTGTAACTAGCATAGCAGTTAGAACCTCCGTGGAGCTCCACCTTTAAATGCCTTGTACCCAGAACCACTTCCTCCTTGCATGGTATTATTGATCTGTACAATTCTGTTCATTGCTGGTGGAGAGTGGCTGGAAAAAAAAAAAAAAAAAAAAATACAAGAAAATTAACTTTTGATCAAGATTGTAAAAATACAAGACACATTAAAAGTTCTTAATTGTTTTGGATGTTTTTGGAAAAGCTAGTGCCGCCTTTCTAGTACCTGGAGTGCTGAGAGATCATGCTTCCTCGGCTTTCCCCCACTCTTCTTGTACCTTGATAGCCACTCCCTTGAGAACCAGTTCCATGCCAGTCTTTCCTTGGACCTTGGTCACGGCCATGACGCTCAACCACAACCTGTCTCCCTTCACTGTAATTCTAAAAAATGAAACCTTACAGTAAGAGTAGAAAAATATTATGTGAAGACTTAGACCGCATTCACACTACTGGGCTGGCCCACCGCGTATGTAGGTCTGCAACCCTGTTCACATTTGCAGATTAAGGAGCCTTTGCGTGTTCACAGGACTGAAAAATCAGGCCTAAAATGGGGCAAATTGCTTGTTGGGAAGGTTATATATAATTAAATAATACATCAAGCATAAAAGAAAAGCCAATTGTGGTTGTTGAATGCTTAGTACATTAAAATTATTATTTGTTACTATTGTCAGTTAAGGCATAATATTTGTTACTATGTGTCAGATAAGATAGAGAGAGAGAGAGAGAGAGAGAGGAGACACACACTTGTATGGAACGATAGCCTGCACTATAAATAAATCTAGGCCGGCCGTGGCCTGCCTTTTCTTTTTTGCAGCGTTCACATATGGAGAAAAGGCCTCCTTAAATCGCAACTGTGAATGGGGTCTTCGTAAAATCCAATATTCTAAATATTGTTGATAGTTTGGTATTGAATATTGATCACCTTCCAAGTGACACTTCAAATAGCTCACTTTTCAGTAAGCAAATACCTCTTAAATTGCAATATTAGTTTGCCTGCAAAAAGATTGTCAAGTTAGTCTTTTGTACCAAGTTCACAGAATAAACACTAACCTTTTGTTGAGTTGGTCTGAAAGACGTAGAACTGCTTACTCTTTCCCCAATTACTATTCCTCTTCCAGCGTCTCTGCTGCGGCTAGCAGAGGTCCCTCCTCTTATACTGGGTCCAAGACCATCTCTTCCTGATCTCTCAGGACGCATCCGAACAGCTGCTCTAAAATAACGAGTCAGGAATATGTATTTAACTTTAAAATGTTTATATATATATATATATATATATATATATATATATATATATATATATATATATATATATATATATATATATATATATATATACACACACACACACACACACATACACACACACACACACACACACACACACAAGGAAGCAACATCCTCAGTCTATAGTTAATGTTGTAGAATAGCCTACCACAACTATCTACAACTTACACTTTTCTGATATCAGGATCATATGGAATGCATTTTATATTGAACAGTGTAATGTATGTAGGGTCTAAAATGACACATGACAGATCCTCAACCATTTACGGAGTAACTAAATAGTGATTTTATTATTTACACTACATAGCAGGAACACTTGCTTTTGTGATCAGAAACAAAGGTAGTGAGCAAGCAATGGGTAAAACGCCATTTCATTCAACCCATATATCCAATCAATGCTTAAACATCTACCTTATATCTCCTTTGGCTTCACCAATTACAACTTCATTTTTCCAGCCTCCAGGACCAGATTCTCTAGTGGAGCGACCATGAGGAATTTCTGCTATTCTGCCTCTCTCTGTAGGATGGCCCCTGTTGCCTGTTGGTCTCTCAGGAATAGGGACAACTCTCCTTTCATCTCTGTCCCGTATCACTCTCCGGTCAGTCTCATGGATTTCTGTTCGTGGCTGCTCAGTTCTTCTGGCGTCATAATTCTTAGTGTATCTGTTGTCAAACCCAGAGCTTTCTCGTCTGGCAGCAGGACGGCTCTTCTTGACATCTGGTTCACTTTCAAAATGGTCCCGTCTGCATAAAAGTTTTTGGAAAAAATCTTATGGTGAAAGTTCTCCAGAATGACTAAATATGAACATTTGACTTTGTAAGCTTAAGTTTCCCAAATATCAAATTCCTTTGGTGGGTTGGGGGCCAGGATTGGGGAACAAAAAAGAAAAGAAAAGAAATGGGGCAGTTGAATGCTTACCTTTCAAATGCAGAAGGCTGTACGGAAGAGCCCTCTGTGTATCTGCCCCTCTCTCTGTGACTAAAGTCATTAAAGCGGTTCTGCTGGCGGTTATACTCAGAGCCATGGTTTAAGCGGACGTCTGTGTCCGTTTCAATCTTCTTATTACCATTCCAGTAAGGATCATTCCGCCTTAAAAAAAAAAAAAGTTTATAAAAAAAGTCAAAGTTTGTAAAAAAAACAAGCAGAAAAAAATCCATCCAGACTTCAATGTTATGTTCAATCTGCACAAGCTTGTCTTCCAATAAGACTAATTCTACACAGGTGGCATTCAGGAGATCTCTGCACGACCGACTTACCTATGGTCTACATCTCGTGCTCTTTTCAGAGTGTTTCTTTTTTCTTGTTCATAACGCAGTTGTTCCTGTTGGCGTCTTAGTTCTTCACGCTCCCGAGCAATACGTTCTGCCTCTTTACGACGTTCCTGCAATTACAAAAGGACAAGATTTACCACTCCCTTCATTCCCAAACAAATTACTGTTAAAACGTGAATAACGCCAATGTCTTGCACTGACTGAGCAACATGAAGCTTGATTTAGATGACAAAATGCACCCATTACTATTCAAGAAATTGTATTATCTGCCATGTGTAATCTCCAAGTGTACTGTCTCTTGTATGTTCCTGCTATTTTTACCTGTTCAATACGTATCCTTTCCCTCTCCAGCCTCTCACGCTCCATTCTTTCCCTCTCAAGCTTCTGTCTCTCAATCTCCAGCCGCTCTCGTTCTCTTTGCAAGCGTTCTCGTTCCTCCCTCTCCCGCAGCATCTGAATCCGTTCACGCTCACGGCGCTCTCGCTCAGCTATTTCACGTCGTCTGAGGACAGAATTAAACAGATCTGGTCAGTTTAACCTTGTTCATTTCCCTGTTGTATGCACATATACATGGTCAATTCCTGAATATTTATTTTTAAATGCATGGAAACTTCTAGGAATTTTTTTTGTCCATATAAAATACCTTCGTAATTCAACCGCACGGTGAATGCGTTCCAGCCGTACCAGGCGGTCACGCATCTTTTGTTCCTTCATCTTTTCAAATGGTAAAATGTCTTGTCTCCCTCCTCTAAAGTTGTTTGGAAAGAACTTCCCTTTGTTTCTCAGTACTGCCACCTAAAGAAAGAAGAAAAGAGACAACTTTTAGCCAATACCAAGAACACAGAAAATAGCCCAGCCTACAGATAAAATCCCTACAACAGTCAAATTTCCACATTCAGGAGGAGGAGTAACAAACAAATTTCTTAAAGTCAATTAGTTACAAACTATTTTATCGCAAATAAATGTAACAAACCTCTTCAGGAGGAATAAATCCTCTGGTTCGCCTGGGCATCATATTTGGGTGAACCTTATTTAAAATAAAAAAATGTAATTACCTGCAAGTAAAACACAATGTGTACATCCACACAGCAGAATAAATCAACACTGAGGGTTAAACTGCAGGTACCTTGTCAAATCGTCCTCTTCTCATCGGAGGTCTCAGTCTATTAACTGGATCACCTTTAGTTTGATCAATCACCACCATCTTGCCAGGACTTTTAGTACCTTAGGAAAGAAAAAAAAATAAAAATTATACGTTAAACCTTGCCACAAAACCCTTGTCAAGGGGTGTTCTGCCAACCTGGGTTATATACCAACAAACATGCCGATCAACAGAACAGAAGTGTTGTTTTCATCCGTAACCCAAAAACCACTGTATCATGTTACAGATCAGTGAAGGGTACAAAGTTACATTTTGACCAGTTTTAAGAACAAATGACATGAAATCAATATATCAAGAGGTTTGAGATAGAGCAATTGATTTACACATTCCCCTTACATAATTGCTTAAACAGTCTCTCAAATGTGGCCCAGTATTCAAAACAAATACATACTTCCACGCTTTTTGTCATCTTTTTTGGAAGAGGCTTGACCAGAACCAGATTTAGCTTCAGTTTTCTCATCTTTAGCTTCTTGTTTCTTTGTGACCTCCTTGCTCTCCTTCTCTCCTGTTTTTTCAGACTTCTTCTCTTCTTTCTTAGACGACACTTGTGTTCTTAAAAGAAACAAATACTTAATAACTTGTACCATCCATCACACGTACCTATTGTACCATTACATTTATTCCACAATAAGAGTCTTTAAAACTCAAAGACTGAACCTACTTTGTTTGAGATTTAACATTGGTAGCTGTCCTCTTCTCTCCTGATGTTTTACTTGAACTTGTTTTGTCTTCACTTTCTTTTTTTGCAGATTCTTTTTTGAATGGGTCACTTTTAACCTAAAAAAAAAAGGTAGTTTTGGTAAATAAATACAATCAACTTTCTAATAAATACAACTTTCTATACAAATCATATCCAACAGAGCTGACTTTCTAAACACTTCCTTTTTCTTTCCGTAGCCCAAGCTCTCCAGTTTATCTGTTCCTAGTGTGTGCAGTTCATGAGGCTTAGTTTTCTGCTTTGAATTTCAGGGATATTACTAACAAAACACAATAGTAAGCAAATTTCTTCCAGAATGAAGATTGATAAAATATAAACAAATCTAATTGAAACGATTTAACTTAGAAAACTTACCTTTTCAACTGAAATTTGCTGTCCATGTAGTTCAGTGCGATGAATATGTGAAATACACCTGGCAACCTCTGCACTAGAAGACATTGTAACAATCCCATAGCATTTAGCTCCAGGACTGCGTGCATTGGTGACCACTTTGGCAATAAGAACCTAAAAACAGTTGAACAAAGCTTGAAAGGAGCACAGGAAGTGGCCCACAAACTACTTTCACTACAGAACATTGTATAAACCAATCAAATAATTTAAAAAGGCACTGTACCTTTCCATACTTTCCAAAGAGATTTTTTAAATCCGCTGCCTTTGTGTTGGAGGAAAGACCGCTTACCCACAGGTTGCGGGATGAGCCACTTGTGCTCCCACCAGCACTGCCGCTAGTACCCCCTAAAGAATATCAGAGGTCACCTTATTTTTCTAATACAAAAGAAAGTCAAACTCTTAATATCACTTCAGTAGGGACCAAATGAAAATTGGACAACGCCACATTGATAGTTTTGCCGTTACATTTTACCTGTTGGACAAATAGTTTATTTTTCCTATGTTCATTCTGTTGCTAGAAAAACACTCCAGGTATATTTCTAGAGAGCCACACAAGTTACTGAAAACTTAATTGCGAAAGTCGAGTACCTATACCAAACATTTTAAAAAGTGTCTGTCCCACCCCTATCGCTTCGGATTAGCTAGCTGATCTTCTGTTGGTTACAAAGAAATCCAGAAATGGCTGCCAAGAGAGCCTCTGGCAAAGCACAGACTAATGTTTTAAACTTAATAGCAGGAACAGTTGGCAATAATTGCGCATCTGTGATGCAAACTAAAAACACCTGTACATCAGGAGTTGAATTCAGCTTAAAGAAAGCATGGAAAAAACAGGCAGAAGCAAATTTTTTATTTGAATAACTCCCAAGTATTGCTTATTATAGTTGTACTATTAGTATGTTACTTAAATTTACCAGCAAATGTGTTCCAAACTGCACTGAAAGGAACATTTCCTTAACCCATTGCAGTCCATTTATTCAGCGCTCCTCAGGAATGTCCGGTCCAATTTATTTTCACACACGGTTTAAGTATTTATTAATTTAAGAGTAAAACAGGTTCAAAAGGCACTAAAATCACAAAAAAAAAACTCTGTACTGTATCTCCAGCCAAGCCCCACCCCTTGTTCTCTGTATTTTTTCCCTACCTCTTTATAGATGTGCATACTGATAAATCGTCTTCTGATCACTCGTTTTATCACCAAACTCCTCGATAATGCGATCCAAATCATTATTTTATAACTATAACATCTCAAAAAGCTCTACAAAGGTCTGTGATATTCTTTGAGCGCTGGATGCAGAAGCAGCTACCTTCATTGTTATGGTCCATGTTATCTCTAATGCACGGGGCTATGCAATACGCCCTTTTTTAACCCGGTTCCTATCGTTCTCACTCGGCCATTGAAAGGTTTTCTCTCTTTTTCTGGAGAAAAAAAAAAAAGGACTAGAAACCTGTGCTTTACGTCTTTTTGATGATGTCGGACAGGGTCCGACATTGGACTGGCAAGGGAAAATTGTATGTCGGACCTGGTCCGCTATAGGACTGCAAAGGGTTAAAGCATGTTATACATTTGTTGAGGTGAGGTCACAGGGTACCTTGTATCAAAGAATTTATTGAACCAGTCAAGCTACAAGGCTAGATCCGCCCTGTTAAAATAACTAATTGATTGTGTTCACTTAAATAAAACCAAAACCCTACAAGTTATATTTTGTGAGTGTGTAGATTTTTCTAGCATTCTGTCTCTTGAACAAGAAGTTTTTTTCCCCCCAAAATTGCACACCCTTTTAAATCAGAGAAGGGTGTATTAGAGTAATCCAATACAGTAGAGGAATTAAATATAAAAATAACCTCACCCAATATAAAATGTGGACTACGCTTTAGCAGTGGCAGCGTTCTCTTTTTGAAAACTGGATACACAGCAGTAGACATTTCCCGCTAATGCAATAGTTAAGTAACAATTCTATAAATGCAACCTCATCAAACAAAGCAAATACTCCAACATTTACTGTGTTGAGGTACACAGCAATCAGCAAGTTAACATACATTCCTTGCAGCTGTCAGTCAGGTGTCAATCCTTGAAAGTAGGTTTTTATCCATGGAACAGGGACAAGCTTCATCATTGGATAGACATTTGCTGGGTTCTCTCTACTATACAGTACACCTTCGCTATAATGAACCTTTTGAAATCCAAGCATTTTGTTCGTTATATCAAGGGATTTGTTATAGCGAAAAGACAATCAAAATGAACGATAAACTGTTGGGTAGTAAGTTAATGAGACGACATTATGACAAAGTAGAATTACACGTACCTGTTCATCTCATGTACGCAGTATTCTGCCTTTGCTTTATCCAATTCGTTAAATTAAAACGCAGTACAAAAAGCAAAATTCCCAAAGTAAAGCTAAACTTATTCAAAAACAATTTGACACGAATCATTTCAAAGTGCCCCAAATCAACCCAACATGAAAAGTTCATCAGATCCTGAAGTTTTTCGTTGTTTTTTTTCTTAAATCAATTTCTTTGCTGCATGGTTGCTGAACAAGCCAAGAGTGCTTTTTGACAACCTATGTTCATGACAGAGATATGACTGCGTTATTCCTTTTTTCAAACGATCAATATAGTTTCCAGCTTTGTTGCTACATAAAATTGTTTTTCGTTTCAGAAGCAGTTACATAGCATGTGCTTTTTATCAAGACAAGAGTTGACGTCACTGTGGAGGTGCCTCTCTTGCGTACAGATCAGGATGTTGTCAGTGTGTGTTTATATCAATTTTTGTTTTTTTTTATATTTGGGGTCCAGAGGCCAGGTTCGCTACAGCGGAAGGTTCGTTTTAATGAAGGGTGTTATGGCGAGGGTGTACTGTATTTGCCTTGTAGAGTGAATAAAAGTTTATCTGGAGGAGCAAAGTTTGCCACTGCACATTTCATCTATTACCAACTGAAGTGCCAAAAAAATACATTACCTTTCTCATCCTTTGTAGTTGCCTTGCCATCTTTACCGTCCTTTGTAGAACTACAAATACAAAACATTGCAACAAAAAAAAAAAAAATTAATAAAAACACCCACAGCATAATCTACAAATCAAAATCCCATTCAACAAAAGTTCCTGATAAAGCAAGTTTGCATTTGTAATGTACAAATACATGACTGCCATGGCTTGTACTTGAACAAAACTGTTCCATAATGGATTCTTTCACCGCTTTTCCACAGATGATTGAAGATCTAGATTTTCTGCCAATTCTATTCAGTGGACATGGCAATCTTCTCCACAGCTCAGGAGTGGGGTTTGACTTCATTTGGAATTTTCATACGATTCTGCCATTCAGTGACATCACAGGGTTTATTCTACCCATGTTAATATTGGGGTGGGGGTGGGGGAAAGGGAAGGCAATACAAAGTGCTGACAACTTGAAAATAAATAAAAAGCAGGTTTTGTGACGCTTTCATGCCTTATAGTTACTTCTATGATGCTCAAAAATAGGATTAAAACAAAAGGCTGGATCGTTAGGTACAATAAAAAATTAAAAAATAAAAATCTTGAGGCTACCCACAAATTCAGAGATCTTAGTGAATGCTGGAACTTGGTATCGTAAAGAACTGACATAGAAAAACAAACCTCTTTGCTTGACTTGATGCCCCAGTAGATGAGGGGCCTTTCTTCACAGAATCCTTTTCTTTATCTCCCAATTCAGCTTTCTTCGAGCCGTCTCTGGTTTCCTTCTTGGGAGGTTCAGCCTTCAATCCGTCATTTTTCTTACCATCTTTATGGTTCTCTTTGGCATCCACATCCTTGCCTTGCTCCTCACTCATCTGGGCAGAGGCACTGGGCTCATCATGGGCCTTACTTGCCTCTGAATCTGGAAGTTTCACATTTTTACCTGTATCCAAGAGGTCATCGCCATCTAAATCCAAAGTGATGGCGTCTTCTGCCTGGATTGTGACAGATATATTATCATCCTCTGCTTCTTTTCCAGATGCAGTGGCTTCCTTTTCATCCTGAGCTGCATGTTCAGCCTCAGCAAGGCTTTCTTCTGAAGGCAGATGTTTAGATTTTTCATAAGAACCATCATCAGTATCTGTTATATCTGAGGGATTTAACAAGGATAAACATGGCAAAACATAGGTTTAACATTACAGTTATGAGCTAAGCGACCTAAAAAATTAGAATAGAAAGCAAGTTTAGCATTAGCTCTCATTGAAAGTTAGAAAACCACAAAAGGTGTACAATACAAACATTCCTCATTGAAAACGGGTGGGTTTCAATACAATCTTCCTGGTGTTTCTTTTAAACAAATACCTTCAATGTCATCATCAATACTGCTGAAAACGATGTATAAGCACAACCAGTTCACCAGGAGATAGTGTAGGTCAAATCTTAGAATGATCCATCCTTATCCCAATGTCTTCAGTTCTTTTCTTTTTTAAAAATATAAAAACTCCTCAGAAAAATCCTAAAACCATCTGTAGGATTTTAATGGACTCCGATTCCACCACCTGTAAACTTTCCAATTGCTTCTGTATGTGTGTCCATAAATCGCATTACTCAAGTTCAAAGTATGGCCATCTTCTCATTTTACTTTTGGCCTCTCCCTTCATCGTGTACATTTTCAAGAGATTTACATAGTTCAGCCATCTACAAAAGTACTTTGTCCAAAGCCCTTCCATGTCCACATCCTTGAACATAACTGCTGTAAGCAGCGCAAGTTTAATTTGGTGGATCCATTTTCCTGTTGAGTCCCTGAAGTCTCCAAATCATTTTCAGCACACTCTCAGTTGCATGTCCCTTGTAGTCCTGAACACTTTGCAAAAACTAGGTCTCTCTGATCACCTAGATCCCAGATGGCAAACAGTTGCTGCTAATTCAGTCACTGCATTTCCTCCTCAGACTGAATAGCAGGACCAGGCTTCTCTGGTTGTGGATGAAAAGCATTTGAGCCAACAGTCACTCCTCATTTCAGATGTAGTCTGCGACGTGCATCATTTCAGTTAGTGTGGCACAAACTTTACAAGCACGATCAAACTTGTCCTCCAATATTTTCCTCCTTTAGATCATAGCAAATCCAAGTATAACATTAAAACATCCACCACAGGAACTGATATGTATACACTCCTGGGTGGCAGTAACCAGTTGAAACATGGGAGATGTTTTATGTAATGCCATAAGAAAGGCACTAACTAAAAGGCATAGGCAATGCATAATGGTTGTCCAACCTTGATTTACTTGATTACCTGCTAAAATTAATGTACAACACTTACCTTTTTCATTGTCTTCATCTTCTGCTTCCTAAATTATACATAAAAAAAGAATACATAAGTCTACATGCCAACAATCAAATAAACATTCATGTTACTGTTTTTCAGTTTCAGGGTTAGTTGCAAAAAGAATGTTATTTAAAATGCCTGGAGCAAAAAAATGAAAGACTATCAATTAAATGTATTTATTTATCACATGTTTCAAATCTATCCTAATCAAACAAACAACAAAAAAATGACTAAATATGGGTACAGTCAATCGCAGAAATTTCACATATCGTAAATTATGGTGCAAACATTTAAGTCCTAAGAACTTGGAAAACATCTAAAAATGCAATTTTGTTTTAAACAGGATTGCTTTTTTTCAGCCATGACACAAAACAGTTTGGCCTACTGTAATAAATAGCCATCTACCTCACAATCCCCCCCGAACCCAAAAAATACAAAATTGTCATGCAGACACAGCAGACAAATGCTTAAGTAATGTTCATTGTGATTCTTGCATCCTTTAAACCTGAACCTAATATTGTGCAGATGTGTGCTTCAATAATGCATCAGTCACACAGTTGCTCCCACCACCACATACAAACTTACATCTGTAATGACATGGCCATCGTTGTCCGAAAGCAATTCCCTAGACTCTTCTTCATCCACATCCTGAAGAATCAAAACTTGTGTATTCAAAACAGGAAAGTTTATTGGTTTGAAAAAGTAAATTGTTTTTACACATTCTTCAATTACCTTGACCAAATATTCCATCTCTGCTTTAGATTCAGAAGCATCAGAATCCAGATTACTTTCAAGTATCTCAAAGGGAGAATTCACATTTTCATCTTCACCATCTCCTGAATCTTCTAGGTCTTTTGGGTCGTCACTACCATTTTGATCTAGACTCTCTGCCTCCTGCTTAGACAAACGAGACATTATTTAACTTAATTTTACCAGGAAACCACCAAGGTTATAAGCCGACACTATTAGTTCACTTTTTTTCCCCATAACTACCAATAAGGAAAACATTTATAAAAGCTTCTTTGCCAAATCATATCCTATACTAAGTTAGACAACGCGAGAGATTGAGAGAGAAGCCAAATAAATTATTCAGCTGACCTACATAACCCCCTAGCCTACCCAAAACATAAGCCATGCTTCTCCATCAGTCAACAGTAAACCCGCACTTGTCAGTGGGGTGCAGAACAGATGTATCAAAGGCATGGGGCCCAAGGTAATCCCCACACATTGATATATGGAATCAAGAAAACCCTTCCCCTCCAACACCACAAAAACTGATCAAATCACAGAAAGGCTGACTGAACAGAATCAAGTTTTGATGATGCAGCAGCCAGTGCACCTTCCAAGTCTAGCTTTGTCGCAACGCTCCAAGAAGTGTGATGTAATATAGCCCTTGAAGTGCTCAATGTGTTAGCACTGTGTTTCATTCAACTGTAAACAACAAAGACGTGTGTAGAGCATACTCAAACCTAAATCTTGACTTTCCACATTTTGTATGTAAAACTGCAACAGACCAGGCTAGCGAATGTTATACTTAAAGTCGAATAGCAGGCACTCTTACTTGAGGATCCCTACAAAATCAACTAAAACTAGACACTTGTATACCTGTGTGTTGTGTCAAGGTTATTTATTTGGAATGTACTGGAAAGCAAGTTTGTAGATGAAAGCCGGGAGCCAGGAAAAATCCATGGCTATTTTCATAAAAGCCTATTGTCATGAGAGATTAATGGAAAAACACAAACTATTCCCTTCTGTCTCTTATGCCAAGACACTGCAAGGAAGAAAAAAAAAAACTGTTGATTTTCTTTATCATACAAGTTCACTAATTTTGGTAATGCTGCTGCATACACAGAACTATAGTTGAGTTAGTCGAAAAAAAAATTGTGCATTGTGCAGATTTGTTTTGCAATGCAAATGTAAACAAGATGTGTAAAAATTAATAAATAGTCTGCCAATGTTATTTGACATTAGAGGTATCATTACCATTGCACTGGGGCGCTTCACGTTCATATCAACATGAAGTTATTATAAAAAAAAAGACGCAAAAACTTTACAAACACTTTACTTGAAGATATTAAAGCATACTGTACTGCTGATGGCACCTCTGATTGCATTAGTCTAATAGTACTATAAATGAGCATTGATAAAAAGAACAATTATTCCCACACAAAAGTTGTGTTTTACATAATCAGAATATACTGAATATTTATACGCTGAACTACCTGCCCAAACTTGTCATTACAAAAAAAAAAAAAAAAAAAAAAAAAACAGTAACTTGAGCCAGCAAAAATGAGGTTGCCTTGGCCTTGCAGAGCTTCAGAAAGACCTGTCCATACCCCCAGCCCATGAAATTTGCCTCACTACACTCATAGGTTGCCCCCTTGCTAACTTAGGATTCCCTGCTATTTGAAATCTTAAATATATCTCTGGGAAAGTGGAACGTATACATATGGATCTGATTATAAACACCAAGGCAAAAGGTTTAAAAACAACTCATTTGGTTTCAATCCAATTTTGGTTACACTGCAATTGTTAATTAAAAAGGCACTTCTGAATGTTGTTTTATAACATTTCTGGGCCAGACTTACAACACCAAAACCAAATGCCTTTTACAATAAATACATTCCAGCTAGTAAATGTACATTAAACACAAGTTCTGGTACCTGTTTCTTATTTGGGTCTTTATTTTATAAATTTAGAGTGATAAATTATGTGTTTTAGCTCCAACTGATTAAGCAGTTGATGTTGCAGTGCTACTGAAACCCTGGGTACCACAGTTAAGCTAAACTGGTCTCCGCCTGGCACCTGAACCTATTTAGCCCAGATGAGCAGTCAGGTTACTGCAATATCCTTGGTCAATAAAAGTAGACACTGATTTGTTAATACTGTGTATATTGCCAAGCACATTCAAAATCATGCACAACAAGCTTACCTTGCTAAAAGATTCTTCTTCCATTGTGGCATCTGCATCCTGCTTTTTACCTACATAAAACAAAGCTTTGTTAAGCAATTACTTTTAACCAATTAAAAAAAAAAAAATACAATTTCATGAAACACTAACATTTTCAAGATATGCATAGCAATATCTGTACAGACCAATGTAATTACCTTTGGCTTTTGGAGTTCTCTTTGTTGGGGTATCTGAAGATAATGTAATTTCTATGCTATCTGTGTCTCCGCCTTCTTTTTCAATGGCCTGAAAGAAAAGCGTTAAAGGGTTGGAATACAGTCGTGTACCGCATATCCAACCATCACTTTACCACAATTGTGCATCTAGAATTGGTCACAAGTCAGTGTGAACACTAACACCTTCTCAAAGTTTGCTGGCTTAAATGTTCCCTTAAGCTGTATTTAAAAAAAACAAAAAAAACAACAAGACACATAATACACCCACCTTTAACTATCAATGCATAATAGCCTTTGACCCAATCGTGTTTAAACAGCAGCTGACCAGTACCCACCAAGAGCTTTGCAAATATGTTACAAATTTAGCACAATCGGGACAAAAATCCAATGCATAATTTGTTCAGATTATTAACAGTATAAAATTCCAAACTTTAAAGGGGAAAAGGTTTGCATGCAATAACCTGTACTGACGATATAATGTATGGAACCCTTGTTAGCATCCCTGAACCAAATCAATACTTTAGGGCAAATAAACAAAACACCACGAAAGAGTTGTGTACACCATATCCTACTATGCTGTAAAACTCAGTGTATATTGTGTACAAACTGTCCAGTTTTTGTCAAACATGTTTTTTCCACTCTTGCTGCATTCCTAAATTACGCAACCAACACCTGATTTAGCAACATAATTTACACACTAAATACTGCAGCGTTACCTCCACACACTGTTCTCCTCTGCTGCCACTTCTGCAGCGGCCATATTGCAATTAATATTAGGCCTAGTACATGAAATCACTGGCGTATTTTACAGTTTGTATGCACGGTGTTCTACATTTCCGGTACTATATTGTAGTATTTCAGTTTTTAACAATTGATAATGTAACGACCTCTAAGAGTATAGTCTGCAGGAAATAAAAGTCTCACACGTAACCCATCACTCTCACGAGATGTTAAGAACGCTTGTGCATAACATTGTATATACTGCATAATATATACCATTAATCCAGCATTTAATTCCATTCAAAACCATCCACTACTAATTTAATTATGGAAATACTGGGAATATCACAATATTCCCAAAAACACACTCGTAGAAGCGATTTGGGCCTTCATGGAAAATACCTTCATGCACGGTTCGTGGTTGCAAATATTATTATATAAGAAAATTACTTTTAATCTTCAGTAACCAACGCACCTGTTTAAGTCTCGCCACCAAAACGTTTTTGACTCCTGTGACATCTAAATTTCTCCGTTTCAGCTCAGTTTTGAGGTCGATAACACGTAATTCTGCGATTTTCTTGATTTCTGTAAGTACTCCTGCCGACGCCATTTTGCCTGCCCAAACGGAGCACAGAAGAGAATGTCGTGTTAATGGCACTGCGAAAATCCCCGGATGTTTACAGTGTATAATGTGAACGAGGAGGCGTCAGCAAACTCACTTGAAGAATTTCTTTTTAAAACCAAAAATTGGCTACAGATGCAAATAAAGATATATACAATGATAAATGTTGTGTTTAGTCATAACTTGTCTGAAGTAATTTAATAAATGTTGCTTTGAACTCAGGGACTATTTCATGAATGTGTGAAAATACTGTATATAATATTAAGAAATATTAATATAAAAACAACTTTTTAAAATTCATTACTCACAATGAAGAGTTTGAGACAGGTTAGTTGGTCCCCTATCAAAATACATGCAAAGTAAGTTCAATGGTGCGTATACTCACTGAACATAACAATGACAAGGTTTTTTTTATATATATATATATAATTTAAATCAAGACATTCTTGAAAAACAAATATTGAAGATACTGTCAAGGTGTTTTGTTTAATGCCTTTTTCAAAAATCATCTTTATGCTTGGCAGGATCTTGAAGTGTGCAAGCTAGGTAGCAGGCCAGATTATTAATTTTTTAATTCTAAAAACGATACTTTTGTAAATCATTATACGTGTTATAGTATATAGACAGAGAAAGGTAATACAGACTTTATAAAGAAAAAGTTGTGTCATGATGAAACTACAACGAACGACCACTAGTAGGCAAGCTACGTCTTGCTTAGGAAAAAGGAAAAAATAAGCAGATCGGCCATCATCACCAACCCCCTTTATTGTCGGAAAGTGTCGTGAAGCGGCCCTCGCTGGAGTGAGGCTCCGAGGGATTCGCAGCAAACAGATCGGCCAGAGCGCAGCAACGGAGAGGAGCTTCGCCTCGGTGAACAGCGGCGGTCGTCTCAGCAAGCCTGACCACTTCATCACAGGCCCAGTGGCAATCTAACCGAATTAGCACCGTTCTCAAAACCCTAATTAAGCCCTTACCTCGTTAATTCGTGATATTTGGTAATCAAAAAGGGGTTTAAAAAAAAAAAAAAAAAATCAATTTCACAACACCCCCCTCTTTACTTTACTATATATCCGGGCGTTGGGCTTGTGTTGTCATTTTCATAGCCCGGCGCTGGCTTCTGAGTCCTTTCTATATTATATATCACTTCCAGTGACTGCCCTCGTTTTTCATTTGTAAAGGTTCTGTAGGGCAATACTGAAGTGGTTGGGGCCTGCTAGTTTAACAGGTAAGTGTTTATTTTTTTCTTCATTAGGTTCGTGTTAATTGTTTGATCTGTGATCGAGTATATTGGCTCAGAATGCTAACTGGCTTTAAGAAGTAGTGAAGTAGATCCTGTCCGAGCAGGATTATTTTATTTCAGAGTCGTGACAAATACTGCTGAATTATGAAATGCTTGTATCTCGCAAATATTTTGTACGCATCTATATTGTATACTTCAACAACAATAAAACAAGTACTGTTTGTATTTTTTTAGGGAGGGATTGGTGAGGTTTGAATTTTCGTTTGTTTTGTGTGTGCATTTGCTCGGTGTTGCGTTGATACTCGTATTGAGCAGTTGATGCAAAAAAATAGACAGCAGACGTTCCTGATTTTGGAGTGCAGTATCAGTAAGTGTTATTTTGTAAGGAGCATGGTTCTTAGTTTTTATTTTATTTGTTTACTGTTAAATTATCTACACACAAACTATAGTTAATCATGTGTGTAAAAGTCATTCTGAATCATTAAAGTGTAACAGTAATTTTATTTAGCACATTGCTTCCTGTATACAATTCTATTTTTCAGTTCGGTTTCTGGCAAAAATGAAACTGAATGCATTGTCGGTTCAAGAGCTCTTCTGTAGTCTGTCAGTAACAACTAAACTGAAATCGATATAATATCAGGTTGATAGTCGCTGGTATATAGGCCAACTCTTAACAGCAGATGCGCATGTTGGCAACATTACTTGAGTCAATTTGAAACATATGCTGTAGCATCACAGCACACTGCATTCAAATGCCATTATAGGCAAAGTTGCAACATTAGCATGTTTAAAGAAAGGTATTAAATATAGTGCACCTACCACTTCCCGTTCAGTGTAGAGCAGGCTATAGTGGGACCCAGGTAGTCTGAAAGTCTAACTATTAATCTCCTTTCGCCCCAAAATGTCTACATGTAGCTCAACAGTTTTGTCTGGTTTTCATACAGTAATATATCCCACATAAACTAGCTCATCTGGTTAAATGCAAGTCAGCAAATTCCCTCTGGGATAATCTGTATCATTGTATCGTTTTTCTGTTTATTTTAATTGTTACTTTGTTGATCAATCAAAATGATCACTCCATTTTGTTTGATTATTATTTCGTTAAAGCCCGTGTTTGTGTTAAAATAAGATATGTTTCTGAAATGTCGACGTCAGTCCTAACCATATCTTTCTATCCTCATTTTTAGAACGGAATAGTTCTGTCTGTTCCTAATGCAGCTTCCACACTGTGACGCAGAACCCTGTTCTGTTTTTCTTTTCTGTGTATTGGAATGGGACAATTTGCAGAAATTGTCATGAGACCGTAGTGTGAAAAGGAGGTCACATATCGATGTCTTTGAACAACTGTAGGATAATATGTATACTATGGTTTGTCCTGCTGTCATCTGACTTAGTGGAATACTATCCTGTTAACAGTGATCCACCAGGATCACCTACTGCTCACCATGTAGTTTGACAAATAAGTGTTCTAAGTTAACAAATGAGTCCATCACCACCACCACAACCACAGAAAATGATACACTTATCACTAGTTTAATGCACCGTCCAACAATTTCCGTACTTCAGTTCTTGCACTGTTAAAGTAGACGTTTTTTTTTCATAAATTTGTTATACAAAGGGCCTTATATTATCTAAACTGGCGGTATTTAGTTCAATTGAATAGAGCACTTGTGTTTTAGTATGCTGATGTGATGGCAATCAAAGTGTAAATGCCTGAACCACAGACCTTTTTGATGTTTTAGATCGTCATACTTGAGGGACTGTGTTTTTTTTTTTTTTTTTATAAATGGCCAGTTGTATCATTTTAATGCCAGAGCACAGTTTCTTGTTTTTAAATTTAAAAAATACAACTGTAATGATTACGTTTGACTGTCTTATTAATTTTATTGTGGTTTGTATTTTGTAATATAAAACATCTCTTATATTTTGCTGTTGGTTCCATTTAACACCAAATACATCTGCTCCTCATCGCCCCCCTCCCCTCCCCTCCCCTCCCATCCCCATTTCAAAATACACACACACACACACACACACACACACACAAGGAGCTCATATACCGTAGGTAATTGTCAAGAACCTATAATTTCCTTTTGGAAAGATGGGGGAGGGGATACAGTTAAATTGGAGTGGCTCAATTTTCCATGGTGGAAAAAAAAATTCTTCTGTCTTTAACTACCCTGTACAGAAAGCAGGTCGTATTCCTCGCCCCGTTTTGCATCCACAAATATTTTGAATGAAAAATGTACCACAGTATGAAGCGCTATACTCCTCTATTAAACCATTGCCCCTTAAATATTTATGGTGTTGTGAACAACTGTAACATTGCAACTTATAGCCACGGAATGTATTGTATTCATAAATTACTGTTCGTCAGTAGCTCGAAGAGTACGCATTTTGAACTTTGTTATACAAGGTACTATAAAGTAGAATGCATTACTTTATTATGCTTCAGCCTGACACAAACAGCCCACCATGAGCCTCCTAGCGTTTTATATATTGACATTTCACCAGCTTAACTTTCTTTAAAATCCTTTTTATTTTGCTGCCATACTCACTGTTGCCCTTTTTTGTGTAATATGGTTTTGTGTCAAACACAGATGTTTAGTAATTCATTTATTAGTACAACACAACATTTAGGTCTGGCTATCTTTGTATTAGGCTTCTATTATTCGCTTATTTAGGAATTCAAGGGTGTTGAAAAACACAGGAACACGTGAGATTAGGTATGGTACACTGTGGTGTGTATAATCTTTAAAATGCCTTTTATTCTTGTTTTTCAGTTGATTTGTCACATTGATTGTATTCCTAAATGCCTTATTAAACAGACTGATTGACTGTAGCTGTTCGGATGCTAATAAGTATATGCTCCTGTGTTCAGTGAAATGCTGACTGTACAGAGTAGAGTTGCCAAGGTAACTAGGACCGCCAAATTGCCACATACAGTACAGTTATGTGATATTAAACATAGTTTTGTTTTTAAAAACATAGCATTGAATGTACAGTAATTGTAGTATCAAATATCTCATTTCCACTATAGAGGTAACATTAAAAAGGGGCATATTATACTCCAGTCTATTTATTTATTTTCCGCCCCCACAGCAACGGATGCAGCTCTACACTGTACTAGCCTTGTATGTTTCATTGCTGTCCATGCTGTTGAACTGTTGAATCTGGATTTGATGGCAAACAATGCTGTCATCATCCTTTTGTCTGGTGACAAATTTCCCCTTGCCAAGCAGCTTTGAGATAGGCATGCCATTATATTTTTTTCCCTTCACAATAGGTGCCCTCTGTTTGCTCTTGTTGATAACAACCGCAAGTGATAATATGAGTTGGCATGTGCCTACAGTACATTGCTTTCATTCCAGAGTGGCTATTACGATTGATGATTTAATGTTAAGTTTTAATAGTATAAGCGTTGTTAAATGTTTTAGTGCACCGTCGCTGAGTATGCACTTGTCTAGGCTTTTACAGGAAATTTGTGCAGTATGTTGATCACTAGTAGAAGATTTTGGGATTGTCAATAACAGCTGTAAACCATAGCGATTGTTTCTGAGCACGTTGCGCTTTTGGATTTTCAGTGTCAACAGAGAGAGAGAGAGATAAGTCATTGTATAAAGAAAGTGTTTTCCAGGGGTTTTGCCACACTTTTAGAATCCACCTTTCTTCCATTGCGGTCTGCTTTCTCTTGAAATAGTTATTGTGTCTGATATGATCACAGGCACATCTGTGCTTTTATTCACCTGTGATTGCTCTCAATCTGACTAAAATGTGTTGTTTTTTTTCAGGGCCTCTTATTAAAACAGTGAGCAATACTTGTAGTCTAATGATAGGGGTTTAGTATTTTGCTCCTGTTTGTTTTTTTTGTCGCTTTTGGATTGCAGTTGCAGGCATAAATACACAAGCAGATAACTGAATTTGTACCATTCCCAGTAGCATCAGAAAATACTGAGAAAGTTCAGTGTGAAATTCCCATGGTTTCTGTTAGGTATAACCATTCTCCCACTGCTGTCTCCCAATGACATACTACATACAGTATAAGTTGGCTTCATAGCTTTCTACCAAGCACCACCAATATTTAATAATAGTCAAGACATAAGGGCAAGATTTTTTTTTTTTAAAGCAAAACTAATAAGTACAAAAGGTTGTTAATTTCATTGGCATATTTGTCTTAAAAAAAAAAGTACTGCTACAGTAACTGAAGGTTTGAAGGAAGGAAAAAAAGAAAATTTGGGGGAATTCTGCAGTTTGTTCATGCAATAAAAGGCATATTTTAGGGTTTGAGTAACACCTCATACACGTTATAATTGTTTACACTTACATAGTTGTTTCCTACTGATGGCAGCATGGGCCACCCTTTGGATGGTATGAGATAACCTTTTTATAAAGACCTTGAGTCGATAGTAAGTAGTATTTTTGCACTGCTGCATGATCACACATTTAAGGTTGTTGATGAAAAACAAAACATCTGAACCGTATCTTTTTGTATTCCTTGCTCTCAGCAGGGTTTCTGCGGTGGGAATCTTGCCTGGATCAGGCATTTTTGCCCTGAGCCAAAATATGTACTGTGATCTACACAAATGCCAGGGGGCTTCTACACCATATTTGCCCATTAATAAAGCTCTTGTGCTCGTACCTGTTAATGCTATCTGCTCTGTGGCACAGGAGCTCATCAGTCTTTCACGAGTGGAGCCTCAGAAGGCTTCCCTGCTGGCATCTTTTCTGCCGCAGGACCCGTGAGACTCGCATGTTGTGAAACTGTAGTGCTGACACCCATGGGGTTTGTGGTATTCACCTGCTCTTAAATAGGTGGTTTGATTGCTGTTCATTACAACCTTCAGAGGCTTTTTCATCCATGCTGTCTAAATGTTTTTCAATCCAACAAAAAACTAACCACACATTCTGAATTTTCTAATTTTCTACATAACACTCCACACAGTTACCTCTGCCTGTGTAAGTGTCTGGGAATGTCAGGGTACTGGAGAGAACAAACACGCATTTTAGCCTAGAGCAGTGCTCCTTGCCTGCACACACAGGAAGCAGGTCAGGAGGAAGCAGGGCCTTCATTTCAGTGAAAAGGAAGGAACTACTTCTGTCACTTCAGGCAACCTCCATTTGATGCAACCATGGTACAAACCCATAACCAGAGTGCTGACAAAAATCTATAGCAGCCACTCCTGTGGAAATGATAAGTCTCTCTTTGGTCATTGTTGGGGAGATTTGGAATCGGAGCCTTGCTGTTTTCTGTCAGGGTGCTTTATCACACAGGGATGTTTTGTCTGATGGCTACTGGATTTCCTGCTGTTTTAAAACCTCACTATATTCTAGATGGGGAGATTTTAAACAGTATACGTTCTGTCATGTCCCAAGTGAACAAGGTGTTTACGTTTCAATTAGTTCTTGGAAACGATTTGAATATTCAAATGTTTAGCTTGTGTAACACTGCACCATATTTTACAATATATTCTTTCCTCTGAACTCTGAAATTATATTCTAAAGTTTATAGACCATGCTGAGTGATAGTTAGTCAGGCTTGGGGTTTATTGGGACATCCTCCTGTAGCGAATAAAAACCCTGTACCATGTGGGCTCCTGAGTGGTGCATCCAGTAAAGGCGCTACACGTGGAGTGCAGGATGTGCCCTATAGTTTTGGCAAGTCTATCGCAGGTTCCAGTCCAGGCTATGTCACAGCCGACCGTGACCGGGAGTTCCTAGGGGGTGGCGCGCAATTTTACCTGGCAGATTTTTACTTTCATTTTCAACAGATGTGCTTCAACGCAGATTCATGTGGAACCCTGTTTATGATCTCTTTCTAGCCGTCTTTTTAGATAGAATCTTGAGTCCGCTCTCTGTTTCCTACCGTTATCATTGTTAATGAAGGGGCAACAGGCTGTTCGGAAGTCAGACAGATCGGTAATTGGCATTTCCTGGCTAAACTCATTCTCTAGGTCCAAATCAAAACAACAATCAAAATCTGAAATGATTTCAGACATGTTAAAGTTGTTATAAAACACGTGTCGATGGTGGTATTGTTTGAACTATAGCACAGCTCTGTCCTGAATTTCAGCAGCACACCACTAGATTGGAATGGAAGAAAAGACTAGTAAGCCTGTTATTGCACTTAAGTGGAATAACAAAAGTGTTCCCCACGCTAGATATATCCATCCGTGTGGGATTAAAAAAAAAAAAGTATCTTCCTCCCAACACATTTATATTGAATATACAGTAAATGTCAGAGTCCTCATCCTCTCTTTTTATAAAGAATGTTATGATCAGGATCTGCATACCACAGTCCAATCACAAAGAGCCAATAGGACTGCCCTCCATGCAGGCCTGATTGTAGATAAAGGCAGGTATTTAGTATTTTATTTTGTGTTGAAGCACGCTCAACCTTATGTAGGCCACTTGGGTTTAACATGCATAGCAAAACAGGAGTGTTGTGAAAGACTTCTGCCCTAAGGGCTGCAGAGTACGTTTCCAGGCCTTGGCATTCCAAGCAGAAGCCTAAAATTCAGTAGGGCTTTGTTTGTTTCTGGTGTGCTCCCATGCAGGTCTGTTGGATGAATTTGCAAGGCTAATGACGATTAGGGTGAAATATGCACAGTCCAGTGGACCTAGTGCTGTGCATGGTAGAAGGAAATGTTAACACCGGCTGCGGAAGTTGGTTGATTTTGCAGAGCTTTTGTGCCGCAGGCAGATACGTTAGAAAGAATGCAAAAAAGTCATTAAACCAAAATATAATGTTGTACAAGTCCTGTTTGGAGCCACCTTAGTATTACAATAATGTGTTTTTATTATATTATAAAGGTAAACCTTGTTAACCAAATTGTGTAAAACCTACAACCCTAAAGACTGTTCTCTCTGATTTAATAGGAATACAGCGGGGTCGCATAAGCCAAAAAAAATAAAACAACCATGAGATTATGTAGATATAAAATATATTTAGGCTAATACATGAATTTTGTGAAACCACAGCTTTTGAATGAGTTCAGAGTTCATTTATGAAAAGTTCCAGACCTGACTTTGTGTGTTGAGCAGGAATGTCCTTTCCGTCCACTGTTAATGGCTACAATCCAGAAACTAAGACAATAAGGAACTTGTGAACATAACATTATGCTAATGAAAGGCAGTAATTATTATTAATGCATTGGTTCTAACACTCCGACTGTGCTGGTTTCCGTTTCCACAGTATACTAAACAAAATCCCTAATTATTTCATTATTATTTTAGGAAGGGTTAGTGTGAAGGGAATTGTTAATAGTGGCTGTTGGATGGTTGCTGACAGTTATTCAGCACAGAAGGCTTAAAAAAACAACCATAGTTTAAGACTTATATCATATTTCTAAAATTAGGAAAACTCATTATCACCTTAGTTCCAAGCAACATAAATAACTAAATAATCTCTAGAGCATTGCACACCCTTTGGCAACTGCAGTGTAATTTAGTTCTGTACAGATCATGTACGTTTTGCATATTTGCACGAAAAGCAACATCTGTTATGATATGAACATTTAATGTTGTCTTGTCACAGTTCTACATATATTTCTTAGCATATCTTTCCTTCTTTTTTAAGGAAGTATTTTTGCACTGATTGATTGCAGCTTTGTGACAGCCAGTTACACACTAGTAGTTAAGTCATGTGCTATACAATGAAATGCTCAATATATGCTGGGTTTCTGCAGCTCCCTGCCTTTCATTCTGGGAGTGCATTAACACTCCTCATCTGGAAAAACAAACATATAACTTCTATATTCTAATCAAATTCAGACGCACGCCAATAGCCTTTAAGCAGATAATTGCAGATTTTCTTCAGAAGCCTTTGTGTAAATGACCAAAAATATGTATTCTCCAGCAGGCACCAGAGTAACTCACCTCCTAACAGAACAGCTGCTGAGAAGCAATTCTGCTCTAGATCTAAACAAGGCGAATGATTTAGACTGATGCACTTCTCTAGCAGATGGTTGTTTTCACAATTCAGGAGGTGTGAGGTGCAGAGTCTTTAAGAGGCTGCTTTGCTGTCACAGAACATATATAGATATATACATTATGTAAACCATGTCAAATAGGTAAGAAACATTTAAGATGATTTTAAACTAGACCTCTAACAATAAACTTTGAACTGGACAACAAACATGAAACCAGGATGTATTGGTGAAGTTTGTGTGTTTGAACGCATAAGCCCAGTTCATTTATTTAGCCGGAAAAAAAAAAAAAATGCTTGCATTTAATTCGTATTTTCCCATAAAGCATTTTCCCAAGCAAAAAAAAGATAATTGAAACCACTGGTCACAAGTGAGAAAGGGATTGAAAGCTGGTATATATATATATATATTCATTACCATATGACCATATACATTGCTTTTAACAATTCATGTAATAATATTTCAGTGTTCTGTTTCTATTATCCAAGCACCACCTGATCACTGTCGGGAGTGGTGATTGCTATTCAGAATTTCTCTACATCAGCCAGCTGATGCCTGCAAATGACTAAAATAAAAGAGCGTCTGTGTAAGGTCTGCAATTTGCCTGTGTAATGGCCTTGCCTGTGCTTGAACATAAAAGACTATACCCTAAAATGTTTAAAGTCATTAGAATTTGATGTGCCTACCAGGCTAGAAGGATCTGTCTGCAAAAAAGGGCGGGTGGGTTCTGGTTTTGATTTCCTTTGCAGTGATCTTCAGAAAGGGTTTAGATCCTTCCTGCACAAGAGAACAGAATTTCACAAGCCTACCTCTTCAACAGCTACATGGCAACTGAGGAGCACTTTAGAGGCTTAACATTGGGTCTTGTGACTGCGGGCTAGACGTTGACATTCCTGAGTCTGTCCCCCTTTTACACACCTGACCCATGAGGGCTGGTACCCTCGCAGCTCAGGTGCTTTTACACTGGCAATAAATCTGACCCGTACCATGAAATTCCAGCCCGATAACATATCTGAATTTGGCTTGGGGCTGAAGCAGGACGTGGACGGGGTTAATGACTTTCATCATAACACTGGTGCATCTTGACTGTTGCATCTGTAACCTTATTGCTTTTATTGCCTTTATTTTATATGTTTTAAGTTTCTTTTTTCAGTGTATACTGTTGTTGAAGTTGTCTTTTCACAGATTAAGAACGCTAAAACTAAAGTATTATGCATTTGTACTGTTGTTTTTTTTTTTGGTGATTTTCACAAAATTTGAATCTCTATACATTAACATCAGTAATTATTTGATGAGCAAGTCAGTGTTTTGATTTAACTTGGGCCCTTCTGTTAAGTATTAAACAGAAATAATGAAACTCCGTTTATCTTACGTTAGATAAGACATATGGCTTTAATGTCACTTTATAAATAAGTTAATCATAAATAAAAATGACACGGAAAAGGAAGGACTGTCTTTGTGTAGAGCTATAATAATCAGCATATTCAAGCATGACTTCATGGTTATTTTTTATTATCATTATTTCTAATTTTAGGCTAGAAAGTTCATATTGCATGCAGATGTTTGAACAGCAAAGCATGAGGGGGAAAGAAATTACTTTTTTTGCCGTACACCTCCTCCATTCTCTGCGAGACTGCACTTTTCATTACGAGTGATGTCATTCGGTCAGTCGGCTCTGTAAAAGCAACTCGAGGTACCCGAGCTGTACCAGGCTGGCTGGGCTCGGCACCGGCTCAGCTCGGGTGTGCCAGTGTAAAAGGGGCATTAGTCCCACTCCACTATAAAACTGGGATCAGCAAAACTCTGCAGCAAAGAGAGATAGTAGCGATCTGTAACCTTGTGTTTAACATAAGTTGTAATTGTAGTATGTAATCCTTCAAATTTTAGTTTAGTATGTTGTATTGCTTTATGTTATTTAAATATTAAATAGGCTTTTTGGATATATAAATACGGATATACTTATCAAAGAGTAGCTAGGCTGAATTTTGAAATTTTAAAATAGATTAGCATTATTATTTTTCCCTCTAGAGGCTGGATTTATCCATTGTGTTGCTTTTTGTTTATAACATTTTAATTATTTTTTCCCTTGAATGATTCCTAGCCCCCCGATGGACTCCAGAGTGTAGCCACTTCCCCAGAGCCCTGCCGGAGTCGATATGAAGAGTGAGGTCTCGTCTAATGCTTCCCTGAGACGCGAACACCTGAAGGGGGCGCTGGCCAACCCCGAGCCCATAGAGGCGGCCAAGAGCTTCCCTGCTGACGTGGAGATGATCAGCAGCAAGGTCGGTAGCGAGTTTGCACCCCTGTGGGCCGAGGCCCGCCACCGCCAGCTGCGAGAGGTCAACGGCGGCTGCCGGGAGCAGGACAAGGGCCTCCCGGGGCGAAAGAAGCGAAAGAGCCAGCAGGCTGGCCCCTCTGACACAAAGGAGGTTCGGAATGGAGCCTTTGCCCCACATCCAAGACATGGGCTGGAGGGTCGGAGTGAGGAGGACAACGAATCCTCCTTCAGTGACTGCGCCTCCTCCCCCTCCTCCAGCCTCCAGTTCGGGGACTCGGACACGATCAGCTCCTCGGAGGAGGAGCAGGACAAGGCAGGTGCGGTGCAGCCCATGCTGGGGAGGACTCGAGGAGCCAGACCACACAAGTGGCCTCGACCGGAGCCTGAGGCGGTGCTGATGAAGCGGCCCTGCCTCCACGGGCGCCGGGCGCTCCAGCGGAAGCACTTTGTGAAAGCAGCCAGCTCCTCCCAGCGGACTCAGAAGCAGAAGGAGCAGCTGCTTCTGCAGCGTAAGAAGCGGGAAGTGTTTGCCCGGAGGAAGTATGCGCTGCTGCAAAGCACAAGCAGCTCCAGTGAGAATGAGCTCACCAGCCACTCCTCCTCCACATCCTCCACTGACGGAGAGGAGGAGCTGTACGTGGATGTGAGCAGCAGCAGCAGCCAACCCAGCAGCACCGCTGGAGCCCCAGGTAACCCCATGCACACCATCACACACCCTACAACACGTGGATCTTCATATGAATAGGACTCATTATGGATATGTGGAATGTTCTTTTTTAGTTCATATGCAATTACATTTCAGTTTTGCCACTTATTTTAATGTACAGTGTTGCCCTATTAGAGATCCATGCACCACATGCCTTGGTTTTCTCAGCTGTATGGTTTTTCAAGCCTTCATGAGATTGGCAGTGTCGTGTGATCTTGTGAATATGATCCCCAGGGCAACCAAAACACATGATCAACCCAATCCAAACAGGCTCGCTGCTGGGTGCTTGTTTGTATTACAGAACTTTGTGGAAGTACAGGAGATGTTCAGGCTGCTTGCACACTCCAAGTGTGGGGTCTCGTTTTTAACTGAAGATCCTGGTTCTGTATTCAGAAACTAAGGCCTTTAAAGGGCTTTGGAGAAGTGACTTCATTTTGAAGTAAAGCACTCGGTAGTTAATTAAAAACATATTCACAAAGCTTTCACTCATGAATTTATTTTAGCGAATACAATTCTTTGATATTCATGAAACTTTCCTTGACTGTTAATAGTTTGTGTTTATAAAAAAAGGCAAGAAAGTAGTACCTCCATTTTAATTCTACATAATTATAGAATCGGATGGCTCTGACACTGATAAGTCTAAGCTTGTTGAATTTCAAGAAGCCTAGGTTCGATGGGCTGTGGCTTGTGCATATTTGGCTTTTAAATTCTACATTTTCTTAGCTGGCCTAGTGATGCCTGAGGGCCCTGCTCATTGTTCTAGCACGTACTGTGGAAATGTTTCCTTAGCACTGATCAACATTATTGCTTTACTTAGAAAGTAGGAAACCCATGTGTTTTTTTTGTTTGTTTTTTTTTCTCCCCACTCACTGTTGTTAAGGAAAGCTGGTAGTATTGTCGTAGATACAGCACGATCAATCTGTTCAGTTGCATGGGAGTGCTGGGAAAGCTCAATTAATTAAGTGGACCTCATGACTCATTAATGAATGGAACATTCTGACCAGGGAAATGACTGAGGCTTTCAGAGTGTTAGTCAGAATTGTGCCATTTCTTTTTAAATCGCCAGGAAATGGTCCAGTTGTATCTAGTGGTCTGAGCACAGGGGACCTGTTACATGAGTCATTTTCTGTTTTGCACTCATTAGAAGTGCTGCAGCCAGCAGTCTTCTGAGATCTGTTAACCTCTGTCCCTGATCACTCCTTCATGAACATAAAAAAGCCTCCGAGAAATGTTTCTTTATCCTTTTGTCAGACTTTTAGAAAACATTTTTTTGCTAGCAGATGCGGAATTCAGATTTTTATAGTGAGTTTTATTAAAACATGCAAGCAATATCTAATGACATGACTCAAATATGACCCTATATTTTGGTCCCAATACAGGCCCAAACTCCAGGGAACAAATTATGCTCCTCAACCCAGCACAGCTCATTTAGAGAACGTCGTCTTGCAGCTCATCGTTCTGTTGTTGCTATGGTCAGCTCACATTTTAGCAGATGGCATGTTGGGCATATTATAGTGAAGGCCAGATCAGTAGTGTTTAAAACAGCTGGGAGCCTCTCATTCAGTACATTGTATTCTCCAGGTACTGCTTGCATAGTGTAGCCTACACTGGTATGATTCATAGCATAATTGCTAGTACTGTTTTGAGCAAGGAAGTTGCTGGCTGCTGTTTATTTTTGGTAACATTCATGATTTTGAAACTCCAGATGAGTAAAAGCAGTTTGTAGAAAGTAAATAATGTCTTGTTTTTCTAAATCAACCACATTCTTGTTTATACTCCCAGCTCTTGTAATGATGCACAGAACACCAGAAAAGCATCAGAAAAGTGTCTGTTAACATACAGTACTATATTTAGGGAAAGTTCAAATTTAAGAATAGATGCATGTTTTATTTCTGTGTAGTCTGTGATGTTTAGCTTAGAGAAGAACAGTACATCTGAATATAATCTAGATCCTGAGCAGCTGTCCCTGTGCCTTCCTGGTTAGTTGAAAGAAAGATTGGCAAACTTTTTGTAAGCTCTATTAACATTAGAGAATGATGTGTTTGTGTCTTAATTTCCTGTTGTGCAAGCACACCCTCCCTGCGAGCAGCTTTATTAACATGCTATTTTGAAATTCCTCTAAACCTGTTACAGCCCCTTCAACGTTCTGCTTTACACACGCAGCTCTAAGATGGGCCAGCAGTGGAACATTAAACATGTTGAAAGAGAGAAATAAACAGGCTGTGAGCAAATGGGGCAACCACTGGTTTCACCCACAAGTAGAGCTTCAGTTCAACTTCCCAGACCAGCCTGTCTGCTGACTTGATCATGTTTTCTGTGTGAGAATTCAGCAATGGTAAAAACAGTATTTAGCTTAAATACTGCTAAAATGCATACTTTGTGTTCGTAAAACATGAGTCACTATTGAGGACTTTCCCCTCAAAATTCCACAGAAAAATTCCTGAGCAGTTTGTATGTACAATAGATTTATTATTCCACTGCAATAGACAGTGAATGTTAGTGTGGGGGTCTGACCAGAAATACCGGACCTAGGGATGTAGACTGGGAGAGCTAGGCAGCTTACCATGGGAAAAGAGTAGGCTGAGAAACTGTGGTTTAAGTGTTGTGCAACACCACTGTGGAATGCAGGGCTGTAAACAGAGCTGTGTCCATACTGTAATAGTGGCTCAGTAGCCTGTATTAAGGTAATTATAGGGTCACGTTTGCCCACATTCAAATCGATGGATGTCAAATACTGTTTGTTTAGTTTGTTTTATTGTTAGAAATAAAGAGGAAGTGAAAGATGTTGGATTGAGCCAGAATCCTAGGTTATCCAAAATGACATGCCTGGGCAGAGTGCATGTAGTTTGTCAGCAAGTTGACATGAGAGCTGATGCTGGATAAAGAATAAGTATTTCTTTGATGCAGCTCTCTGTGGATTATATGTTGAATCCCCTGCCATTCTGAGCAAAACTGCTGCGATCTGCTTCCCCATTCGGGACTGCCTGGTTGCCCTGCTTGACTAACTTGCCCTGGGCAAGAGGGTCTCTGCGAGATTCACACTCTGTTTTTTAATACTGTATAGCAAGTAATCAGTATGATATGTGCTAGCTGAATAGAGAGTACCTTTACTATAGCAACTGCGTTTTAAGCAGGTGGCCTTATATATATAAAAAAAAAAGTATATTAATTTATTAATAATCTATTGCTATATGTTGCCTAAAGATTGGTTTCATTTAATAAGCAATGTTGCCTGTAAAAATGTAATGTTAGACTTTATCAATACCGGGTACTGCTAATATGCCTTTATTATTATAGACATGTCATACACATTAATGTCTTAAGAGCGGTTGGCCTTCCTTAGCAAAGCTCTTCAGAGTATCGGAATCTAGGCTCGGTCACGCAGACTTTTCTGTTCTAGCCTGTGATTGGTTGGCTTTATCTTCCGAACCTTTCCATGGACGTTTGTTACAAGTAGTTACTCCACATCCTGTGAATGCCAGTCATGGTGGTCTGTATTTTTATGGTACTGACACCAGTTTGGCTAAACTGCTGAGGGCTGTAATAATTTGCTAATATCAGGCAAAAAGCCCTTTGTTTTTCAGTCGACTACACTTGCTCTGTCAGTTTTCTAGCTTTTCACATTGGTTAATCTCAATTTTACCTTTTTCCATACATTTTATTTTCAGTATATATCCCTACCATTTCTATAAAGCGTGATACTGACATCATCATTTTGGCATTTTAGCTCTTGTGGTATTTCCCTATATATATATATATATATAATATAGATATATATATATATATATATATATATATATATATATATATATATATATATATATATATATATATATATATATATATATATATATATATATATATATATAAGCTGTTTCTTATATTTGTTAATCAAATTGCGTAGGGAAGTGGATACCATTTAAATGTTAAGTTTGCAAATCTCTTTTAGATCAGTTGGATAGTCTTTCAGTTTCGATAATACCATGTTTCATTTGCTGTCTATTTTCTTGAGACTGACACAACTAGACTGCCCATTTAAATGCATGCATGACTTTAGGGCTGTGTTGAACATTGAGCTCACTTTACAAAGATCTTTGGAAGTTGGACTGGATTTATTTATCTACCCCGAACAAATCTCTTTCCTTTTTGCTCCTATCTTTTATCATTGATTTTTTTTTTTTTTTTTTTTTTTTTTTTTTTTTTAGCGTTGTGGAATTTAGTAGCAAGACATTTTGATATATCAGTAAATTACTGTAGTAAAACTGAGTAATTTGAAGATCTTAATCCAATAGAAAACATATGGGAGCTTTTAAATCAGAAGCTTCTGTGAGCAAAATGGATGAACTGTGGATCTCTTTACTGAAAGGCTATTTGGACATTTACCAAATATCATACCCTGTACAGCATGTAAATACTTTAAAATACAGGTCTACAGTATAAACAAGTTGTGTTCTGTGGCCATCCTAGTTGTTTTTGGTTTTTTTCATTTTATTACATTTAAAAGGTAATTGAATCTAGTAAATTTCTGGGAGGCTAAAAACCAACAGCCTGACAGTAGAAAGGAGTAGATACTTTCTGTTTACTACTAGATAGTAACCTTCAATTACAGTGCTACTCCTCACATAAACAGTGACCCACTCAATGTTTTCCTTCTTTTTATTGCGGTGCATTTAAGTGAAAAAGTATTAAAAACAAAAGTATTGGTCTGTAGGCTAGAAAGCCATCAAATAACTGTATATAGAGTAACTGAAAACCGTGGGGCTGTTCGGTAAAATATCATTTTGAGCAGGTATGGTATACATGTATTAACTAGATGTTAAATCTCAACCTACTCCTTGTAATATGACCTTCAAAATCGGCGAATACAAACTTGAAGTCTTACAGTGCTGCTGCTTAAAGAAAAACATGGTACTGTAGCTTTGTAGGATAGGACATACATATTCAATTTAAAATAGCAGTGTGTAGGAAATTGACCACCAAGAATGGTCTTTGCCCTAAATGAACAGAATTATACTACCTCATCGGTTTCAGTGGAGAATGACTAACTTTGTTACCATGGCATTTCAGAAAATCCCCCCTTTTCCTTCTAACTGCCAGTGTTGTACTTTGTGACCTCATGCTCTGAGGGAAAGCCTTGGGAGCTGTGTTGGACAAGATTTATAGTATTAACAATATGGGACCAGAATTATTAGAGTCTAAAAGAAAGCAAAAGGAAAATAAAACTAATAACGTTGATGAACTTGAAATATCTTAGGTACAACTGAGCCATTAAACCTTTGAGTTTGTTACTAGCCAAAGTTTTATGAATTCTGCAAATGTGAATAAAGGTCAGTATAACATGTGCACATCCATTAGTGACTCTCAATACCATGGTTACCTCCCTGCTAGTATAACAAAGTGTCTCTCAAATTCTGGAACACAATTGCAGGGCGTGCTGATTTGCAGGTAGTGAGCTTGAAACCTAGCGCTGATTCGTGCAAGTTCATCCATCACTAAAAACAGCAAGACTTTCAGTTTACTCATGTTTTGAAGTAAATATTACTGTTTGAGGCAGCACAATAGACAGCAGAAAGAGAACAGTCAGAGGGGATAAGAATTGTGATTCCCCCCCCCCCCCCCCCCCCCCACCCCCCCAGGCAGGGAAATCATCACATTTGAGTTAATAGAGTTAGAAGGTCTTCAGCAGTCCTTGGCAGCTTTTTTTGTTTTTGTTTGTAAGTGCTTCCTGTTGCCGATTCTTTTGAAATGATCTGGAACAGGCTTCACTTGGGGGCTTGCAGTGCAAATGAGTTCTGAAGTACCTAGTGTTAAGAGTTAACATTTATTTTAGTAATAATAACACATGGTTTTAAATGTATGGGGATTTATTGACGAGAAGTAAACGGTAAAGAAGCAATTTAGATTTAGGAGAAAAACGCATACAAATAGTTTCCTTACCTGGTGTACAGCATGCAGACATGCTGCAGATACTATTGAAAGGTTTGAAACCTGAATAATTTTTTTATTGTATGAAATCTGACGTGCTAAATTGAGGGGATATTTCAGGGTATGTTCTTGAATCACTCACGCAGATTCTCGGGAAAGGGAGGAGAAAAGCAAACTTAACTGCTTGCTTCTATGGTGTGTGTCAGCCTTTACCAGAGGCAGGTTCCTTTCAGTCTGCGCTTTGGAAACGTTGTTACCTCCAATGTGAGAGAAGTATGTGGGAGTAAGTCTAAGAATAGCTACCGAACCAGGGGTGTAGGTGCTTTCACTTACAGAAGAGGCTCTACCGTTGATTCGGTGGTTTTATTTTGAGGGAGCAGAAGATGATTCTATAGAGGTTGAAAAAGTTTTTTCAGTGGGATGTGTAATGACACAGTTTTCGGTTGAAACTTAAGGTTAGCTCAGTTCTAATGGTATGAAGACAATTAAGTACCAGAATGTATACAAACATTTAACCCTTCATTTAAAGGCATTTGGATTAAAAAGCCAGCACTTGTAGTCATCAGCACACGTGGCTTGATTTGGAGGCTGTCAAAGAAGTCATCATTATGTTACCTGGTAACTAAAAACAATTGCAAAAAAGCATTTTTGTAGATCTGTGAAAAGGACTTCTGCTCGTATCCACTGTGATTCCTGTTTTCATACAATAGCACCACATTTAGGGGAAGCGAGTTAGCGATTAGACATTATATTTTAATCAGCTTCTTTAAAACGCTGCTTCAGGACAACCTTTCCTCTTCTTACACAGAACTCCTCTAGTTTGATTTAAAAGGAAAAAAACTTTCAAGTCTCCTTGACAAGTGTCATTTTCAGTAGAGGAGGGAACTGATTAAGTGACTGAGGTGCACTGTTTTTGTTTGGTTGCAGGAACCATTGATGAGGACGTGGTGGTGATCGAGGCCACGCCGGCCCCCCCAGCCGCTGCCAATGAAGAAATCAATGTGACCTCCACTGACAGTGAGGTGGAGATTGTGACTGTGGGGGACAGCTGCAGGTAAGACTAGGCTTTGCACATCACACGGGACTGTCCCTTGAGCGCATGGCAGAATGGGTGCAACCAGGCGCAGGCTTCTTTAAGTGACTAGTAGAGATAAAAGCAGTCTGAATCTTTCAGGGGAGGGGGGTTGGCCTATTATTTCTGATCACTGTCTCGCAACACTTCCGTAATTTTGGTTTCAAATCATGTTTCCGTTTCCTTCCTGCTTTACCTTTGTTACTGTACACCTTGCTAGATATTCTTTGAGTAATTTCAGCCAATAGCAAAGGGAATATAGCGGAGGTTCCCATATATACATACTTCCGTACATAGGTAGTGAATGTTTGTCATGTTTTATATACAGTATGTTATAGTATGTACGGTTTAGTTCTTCAGTATTAATATTATCATAACCTGGGTATGCATGAGTTCTGGACTTCAGCTGGTTGGGCTTGCAGTGACATTTTGTGCAGACCTGTATGTTACAAACATATGGTGTTAAAAGATGTTTATTCAACAAAACCAGGATTTGAACCTAAACAAACCTATTCATTCTGAATCTTCTGTTTTCCTTAAACAGCAGAGAGTTTGTAACTCTTTAAGCACTACAGCGAAGCTCAGAGTAAAACAATTCGGCATTAGCAAAAGGACCCACGACCGGCATTTCAAAATATAGTGTAGTATCATTTTTTTTTAGGATTTTAGCTTTGCCATACAGTTTAGCACTTTTTTTTTTTTTTACAGTAATCCCCAGACAAAAGGGTATTGAATTTTGAAAACTATTTGTTTGGATACTTCAGAGACATGATGATGGTGATTATTGTATCCCAGCCATACCAGAGACTACATAACTGAAGGCAGTTTCACCGGGAGCTGACTGCTGAAATCACAGTGTTGATATGGCCAGTCAGAGAGCTTTGAGGGGCTTTTTTCATCCTTTCATTAATTGCTATTGAGGTGTTTCAGTGCATGGTGCTCAGAATCAGTTCCAGTGGCTTGATTCCATTATTCTGCTCAGTGGTTCCAAAAATAGCAGGGCTGGCGAGTTAGCCTACTAGCAAAGGCACTTTGTCAGCCCAGATGAATTGCTTTCTGTTTGTGATGCACGACTTCCGCTTGAACCAGTCGTGTTTCCAAGCTGAAATGACTGATAATGGAATCGGTAATCAGTTACTTTTCCTGCACCCTGCTGTGAAACCATATCCCAGTTCATCTGCTAGCGAAAGCATTTTTCACATATGAAGGAGAATTACGGTCAAGCTACATCTGTTCTTCTTTTTACAGGGCTGATTTTTGAAAGTGTCAAGGTTTTCTAATCCTTTCCATTCCTTTTTATTAGCTTCACTGTCATTCTCTTTGCAGCCTTTGTGCTGTTAAAAATAATTTCTTGCACTTTTTTTGATGAAGGTAGAGAGCATTGTGAGACTGTGTGTAATACCTGCAGAACAACATGGAGGTAAAAGCTGAGTATGCAGTAGTACCTTTTTAAAGATTCTTAGAAATTTAAATTGTTACTTTATGAGAAAGCGTAAAGGGAGTACTGGGAAGGGTATTTACAGTAGGTACTCCCACTTGGATTAATAAATGTTTCAAATATTATATATTGGTCCTTTCTTGTATTATTGTATTGTTAAGTTTATGATTGGATAATGGAATAATAAGGTAGATTCCCCAGTCTGTTTTGCAGTGACATCACCAGGCAACAGTGTGCATGAGTCGACAAATCGTGCTCCAGGAAAAACATTGTATTCCACAGGTATACTTGTACACGTGTTCTGGGAAGCAGAGTGCTACATTGTAACATACCCACAGTAAGTGTGGTTGATTGGCTCTCTGCTTCCCTGTTATGGAGTCCAGGGAGAACCCATGCAAGTTAAAACAGAGGTCACAGTTTGTTTTTCAGGCATTTTGTGTAATTTGAAAGAATAAAAATGAAGTATTTTGCAGCCTCCTTTTTGTAATTCCTGGCTATAAAATACAGTTGGTCTCTTTAATAGAACGAGGGTCTTGTGCCTTGGTATAGATTAGATTAAGGTGCTGACGTCTCCTTTGTCATTTATAAACAATCTAGGGCAGTTCTGTACTGCAAATGGTGATGGTGATGAGTTCCTGTCATGATGTGTAAATACACAAAGGATGAGCGTGGAAAGAAGCTGGTAGAGTAATTTGCAGATGCGAAAAGACAATGTGCTGCATTGTTTCATGCAGCCTGAATTACTGTATTTCATCCTCTTCCCTTTTATAAAATTCTGCTACAGAAAGACAAATCCCAGCTGTTTTCTACATGTCTGTCACACAGACATGGGTTAAAGGAGAAGTCACAGTTTATCTGGTCGGTTTATGGGCAGCAAGTAATTAGTTCAGATAAGTGCCTGTATGGGCATTTTGGATCATTTTAATTGTGAACCCCAATTATTTTACATTGGAGAGACATGTTATGTGTGTAGAGTGCAAGAGATCTAGCTCTATATCTTGTGACTTGTATTGAATCCAACAACAAACTTCCTTTTTCAAAAAAGGTAGAAGCTATATAGAATACATATTACTGTAGCAATTGCAGATTCTTTCAAACTTAAGAGTGAATTTTTTTAAGGTAGATGTTTGCAGTTGGAAAGGTAGTGAGATTAGTCACAACAAGCTGGAAAAGAATTAGGTGCATTTATCTTGACTTGAGTCATTGTTCATATTCTGTACAATAAACTATACCTGTCGTGTCTAGTCTGCCCTCTTGCTTAGTAAATTGTAATGAATTTTGTATAGTGCAAATTTCTCTGCTGGATTGGTGATGCATACCGCTGCCTTCAGAGGACTGATCAGGAGCCAACAAACTAATTTCACATTTGACCTGCACCTGATGAAAACATGCTTTGGATTTAGTCTGATTATGACAAGAAACTGAAGACTAAATGTTATTACATTTTTAGGGAATACGTCACCAGGTCTCCTAAATCTCTGTATCATTCTCTTTTTAAATCTTGCGCTCCAAAAATATTTAAAGTATTGCTCCCTCAATGTTAGGACACGATGTGTTTGCCCTCTTGCTAATCTAGAATATCGATGACAGTGTATATAAACAGGAGATAACCAATATTAGTCTGCAAGAGTTTCCAAAGCTGAGTCACCAAGGTGTTTAAATCCCTTTTTTTAAACCATTGAGAATGAGTGATGTAGAACAAGACCTAAAATCTATGGCAAGGTCAAGTGGGATTTCAACTGTTTGCCTTTTAGTTTTCCACTTTTGCACAATCCTCTTTAGAAAGTGAGCTGCACTGTTATTTTAAGAAATGAAACAATATGTACAGTGCAAGCATGACAATAGAGGGAACCTGCATCTCCACTTAGGGTCAGCATGGGGCAAGTATTGTGAATCTTTACACAACAGGGCTGCAGCGTGTTCAGATCTCAGAATAAAGAAGTGCTGTGTTAATATACAGAGAATGGGAGTAAAAGACAAAATAAATACATTCCAAGCAGTGGAGTGGGTACATATTTCTTGTTTTCACTGACGTCTGTCGGATTCCAGCAGCACTCGAGGAACCTGAAGAGGAGCCCTGTAGTTTATTGTTCTTGGCATGCATCTCTAAAGAGTTGTTTATGAGTTTGCTGCTAATGGACCTTTAGTTGTATTCATCTAATTTATTTATTTTTCTAAATGTGATTGTGGGAGGGCAGAGCCCTGCACATAATTGCAGGGGGCAGGGCAAAGCCCTGCTTGTAAATATATTCTTTTGCGGGTTGAAATGTGTTTTAAAAGAATGGTTTGTGAGTTTATTTAAAAGATAAATGTATTGTTTATGTTTATTTAAACTGGTGCTATTAGTGTGTTATGGTTTAAGTGTATTTTGTGTTTATTTAAAACCCAGTGTTTGTTTTGTTTTTGTTATTTGTTTTAATGTCGTCAGGCAAGGCGATGTCAGTCACTACCAGACAGCTCATGCAAATGCAAGGTCGACAGTCTGTGATTATTGACTGCCGGCCATGCAAACTGAAATACGTGTAGAATGTGACCATCTCAGAATTCAATAATTGAGAGTTAATTCAGAGATGGTCACAAGTATAAAAGCCTGCAGCTTTTCTTGTTCTGGGTGAGTCTGAGAGTGAGAAACGAAACGGAAAGTAAAAAGGATGACCAGCGCTATGCGTGCTGGAAGCACCGGCATGGTACTTGTTTATTTTGGTGTCAGCGTTCGAGATCTGTTTTGTTGATACTTTTGTTTTACTTCTGTGAGCGTTTGTTTTTGTTTAAATTTTTATTTTATTTTTGTGTGAATAAAAACAGCGCACCAACGCGCTTTTCACCCATAGTACCTGCCTGTGTGTGTCTCTGTCAGCTTTCTGCTCGGTTGCCCTGTCACAGTGATGTGTGTATATAATTTTTTTATTTTTTTTTTCATTTTAATTTCCTTGTTCAGTGCCATTGTTGTATGTGTGTTGCACCGGCTTGCTGTTTATTTTAGACCTCTACCGATCAGTTTGTGCACTTTTTTCTTATCCACCAACCCTCCTTCTGGATACATATAGTCCAAAACCTTAAGCTGGTATGTTTAAAAATGTGTGCTTCACCATCTCAGCCAATCCTAGGCATTGGTACATATTAATTTCCTGAAGTCATACCAAAATAGACTAAATAAGTCAACCAAAGGAGATTGAAGCATAATGAACAACTTTTATTCCAGAAGATCATTACAAAGTAGTAGTTGCTTGGTTGTGAAAGTACTACTATGAGAGACCACACAGTGGTGTCACACTCCAGTTAACTGCTAAATTAGCAATTAACAGGAGCCCTGGCAGAAAAGATACTTGACTGATGTACTGGGCCATCCAGACTAAATATTATAACTCCTGACGAAATGTTTCAAGCATTCTGGTTTAAAAGTCATTTTCACAGGCTTGTCAGATGAGTTAGCTCATGTTACATAAAGGACCTATTTGAAGTTTCTGTGTGGTGTTTAGTAAGAGCTAGTGCTCTTAGTGGGAGGCGTTTCTTGGAAACCAGTGTAGGCTTTACAGTCTAAGAGGGAGGCGGCCTTAACTTTATCTCACACAAGGAGCCCTAGTTGTTTTTTTAAAAACCGAAGACCTGGCTGTCGACTTTTTTCCTGACCCTTTTTAAGGTTGTTTAGGTTAGAAGTCATCAGCATTAGCAATGCTGTATTCACTTAAAATAACATTATTTAAAGTTCAAACAGACCGGAAAAGAGATGGGGAAAGAAAAACATGGTTCAATTCCATCCACTGGAGCTTGTTTTGACACCAGTAACTGCTCTATGCTGTCTGGCTGAAGAGGCAAAACCAAGCAAATTAGTGGGTTTCACATTTTGTATCTCAGACCAAGTCTCTTCCTCACTCCCATAGGAAGCAAAGTTAATTGTTTAGAGGTCAGAATTCAAATTCCGCCTCCTCGGGAGGTGGTCTGTACAGGCTAAATGTTTTCTTTTAAATACGATAAAAATTTTTAATAATGTTCTTCACAGGGTTTGCATTTACTGCCTTTATCATACTTTCATGGAGTTTTATTAGCTCTTTGTTGATTTAAATGGAAGGCCTGATATGTGACTCGGTTTCCATCACTTCTTGCTGTAGATTGATCATTTTTTATTTATCTTTTAGATCCTGAGCAGCACCCAGGGTTATTTCCAGTGTCCCGTTACAAAAGAAGATTCATTTTACCTGTTGGGACTGACCCCACCATTTATTTTAGTGTGCATTAATTCGGTTTTGTTCTAAAGATGATGTAGTGAGGCCTGAGTGCCTTCTCGGGAAATGTTTTTGTGAATTCTAGGTTTACATAAAAAAAAAAATAATAATAATAATAATAAAATAACTTATTGTGCACATTTTTTTAATATGGTGTGGGTTTTGTTTTATAATGAGAATAAAAAGAATGTGGTTTATGAACCTGAGATAAAATCCCTGCTGTCTTCTGCCCTGTGAAGGGCAGCACTGTTGATTTTTGTTCTGCTCCCTTTAGTGTCCTCCCTTGTGTGTAGTGAGTCTGTACCTGCAGACTGGTCCAGCCCACCTGTTGAGTAGAGTATCAGGAATCTCTGGAGCTCATTTTGTTGTGTAGGTGTGGCAGCTTGCAGAATTCCATCTGCCTGGTTATGCTTCTCTTTTTTTCACTTCGCTTCCTAAAGACTTGTGGTAAACAGGTATTCCAAAATAATCCTGCATCTGCTTCTTGGCAATTAGGAGCTCTCCTCGTGGGTATACGGCATTGCCTAAAGAAACAAACAAGAACCAATTAAGGACAAGCTCCTCGTTCTTCTGCACGGGGTATTTTGGCCCCAGTGGAGAGTGTTTACTGCTGGGTATCAAGGTTATCCCTGCGGTGTTGGTGTTGGGAAAAGAGCCTGGTTTCAAGTGCATCTTTCACAGACTAGAACGAGGGCAGGCATGAGACCACTTTTCTGTGGCTTCAACCCTAATGATGGGGGTGCTTGAACCTGTAATACAGTGCAGTTTAATGACCCTGTGTTATTTCTATGGCCACTCACAATCATATTTTCCATAGAGTCAGTATATCTGTGTTTTTAACGAAGGGATTTGAATGTTAACGCAGGAGGTGTTTGTATTATTGGTAGTACAGCTTGTACTCCTACAGTATAACGTTCAGTTTGATTCAGTCTCACCTGTCCTAAAGCTCTGCTGTATTGGACCCCGTTCACACTAACTGAGCCGGCCTTGTGCCGTCTCAAATTTCCGTTCACAGTTGAGGTTTTAGGGGGCCTAAGTGCGTTCATATATGTGGCTGAAAAGGAAGCCTAAATTACGCTGAAGTGCTTGTCTGGAATGTAAACGGTGACATAATCACCGCATTCCTGGAAGTCAGCGTAAGAGATTGAGCTGGGAAATTTGCAAACGTAAATATCACCATCTTATTTGTTGCAACACTGTTGGTACTGTACTTATTGCATATGCGTGTGTTGACAGTGCAGTCGGTTTCATGTTGGATCATGCGTAAATGCAGCAAACAAGGATGTGTACATTACATTAGTCACAATACAGATTATTATATTAATGGTGACTGAATATGCAACGTCATATGCATGACTTATCAATATTGAGATTTACAATCTTAGCTACAATCTGAAGTGTGTGTGTATGTATGTATATATGTATATATATGAGCAAGTTTTTTCGTTTTAATGAAAGCTGTATGATGAAGAAATACTTACCATTTGTGACTGATCCATCATCATCGTCAAAAGTGTCGGTGTATTCAGTGCATTCCCCATTGCTATTTTCCGGGCTGGAGATCGCAGTAGGTCCCATAAAATCCAAGATCCATAGTGGATTTATCTCTGGCCTGCTGCTCAGTATTTCCGAGAGTTCTTGGAAAAACTTGCAGATTTTTCTCTGAACGCCCCTCAAAAGGGCGTATCTGATAGCCCCTTGCACCACAGAGTTAACAAGGACATAAAGGAGATAGCTGCTTCTGCATCCACCACTGACATATCACAGACATTTGCAGAGCTTTTTGAGATGTTGTAGTAATAAAATAATGACTTGGATCGCATTATTGAGGAGTGATAAAACGAGTGATTGGGAGAGAATTTATCAGTATGCACGTCTATGAAGAGGTATGTGAAAAATACAGCGAACAAGGGGTGGGGCTTGGCTGGAGGTGCAGGACTGTCCTTTTGCGATTCAATACCTTTTAAACCTGTTTTACTCAGAAAAATTAAATATTTAAAACAGCGAGTGTAAAATTAACAGCATGTGTTAAATTGGACCTGACTCACCTGATAAGCGCTGAATAAATGGACCGCAAGGGTCCCAGCTGCTACCTCTTAAAACCGACATTGTTTTATCTACTACGCTCGACCTAGTAGGGGGAGTGGTTTGAACGACGTCACCTCACTGACACGTCAAGGTTGGCCCAGGGCCTGCGTTGGGTTCACACATACAGATAGGCCGGCCCTGAGACGGCATCATCATTGCCTACTTTAGGCAGCATCAAAAAGCTGGCGTAAATTTCACCCGGTCCAGGGCCGCCTTTTCATTTTTTGAGCGTTCACACATGAGATAAGGCAGCCCTGGGCTGGCCTAAACCACAAGCGTGAACGGGGTTTCAGTTATAGTAACTGTATCATCACCTTAGTAACAGCAACCGAGCAGCTGTGTTCTAGAAGTATGGATGTTTACCAAGTAAGCATTTGCTAGGCCAGTCTGTTATTGAAAAGGGAGTAGACAACATGGGGAGACATTCAGCTGGATCAAACTCTTTGGCTGTGGAATGGATCTGTCTAAACGAGGCAGAGCTGCATTCTCTGAATGTCTGTAGTGCTGGTGTAAGGGCAATGCTCCTTCTGCAGTCCTCTGGTTTGTGCAGATAACATGAAATAAAATCTCCCCAGTTTGCCTGACACCGTCATTTAATTTTGCCCACTGGATTCAGTTATTTGCAGCTTGGTGTAAAATGCACATAGTAAGCAGTGGGGAGCTAATTGCTTTCCTAACATATACAGGCGAAATGGTTTTATTTTTTGACAGATATTTCTGTGCATTAATTTGCCTGCAGTTATAAAGGTGATCATTTTGCATCACACAGTTTTTGTTTTTCTTGCGTACACAAGGCAAAAAAAGGATCTCGCTGTAATTAAGGCGAGCGAGCAAGATTTGCAGAATTGATACCAGAAGGCATGTTCTGGTCTCGGAGGAATCCCTCCTCTGTTAATCATTTTGTTATGATGTCTTAATGATGCAATCTGTGGTTTAGGGGTTAAAACGAAGCTTTGAGAGCCATGGGATCAATTCTGAGTCCTGTCCCTCACTCACTGAGTGACTGGCTTGTGAGGAAGTTAGTGCACCTTCCTCTGATTTAATTGAGACATAATGAGCATGACCACACCAAACAAGGAGAGGGGTTGGTTTAGTTGTCTTGAGATTTTACAAAATGGCATGTTGTAAACAGTTTCTAAAGGCACACAATTAGCTGTGTGCCCATCTGGAAAAACAATGTTCCCCATACGTTAAATGCATTGGTCACTATTTTGAACTCTACTGTGTGAAACATGACCCCTGTCATATCTGTCATATCTTTTAGGCAGTTTTAAATGAAATTGTCCATTACAGTATGGAACTTAAAATAAATAAACTGTGAAGCTGACTAATCTTTAAATATATTAGTATTTATGTTTTAACTAATATACAATGTGAGGCAGATACTGTGTGTTGGTAATGATTGTCTGAAATATAAACCAGTTGTCCATTCATGGAATACCTTTTCTTGATCTCTAGTGTAGAACACTAATAATGCTGTGATTTGATGTTCAATAACTTATTTCAAACGTATTTTCTGTCTTGGGTCTTTTACAGTCAAATGCAGGCTATCCAGTGTATCAGAAAATCTACACTGTTATTTTTACAAAGCTCAGTAAAGAAGGATAACTAGTTTATTAATACTAAGCAGAGAAGAAACAAAGACAAATGTGTGACTGCTGTTTCACACTCCTTTATGGAGGCAGTTTTTGCAGAGAATCTGTGCTTACACCTTGGAGTAAAATAACATCATATACTGTTGGTCTTATGCAGTGAATAATAGGAGCTGGCGTTCTTTCCCACAGCTAGGACCAAGACTCCAAATTTCAAAAGTTAAACTGTATGATTAGCATGCAGAGTGCAGCAGGACTGCAAAGCCGCAGCGAATTGCTGGGAGTCAGATTACCTACAGGCTTCAAAACATACCAGATGCTCTTTTATTTCTCTTAACAACAAGTGAAAATGGAGAGAGTCAACAATGTGACAGGAGATTATAAATACACCGTTTTTGTGTAAACAGCAATAGTACCATCATGGTAAGGGTAGGACAGAAAAATAAAACCATAACACTGTCAACAATCAGACATGACCAGTCAGCAGGTGGATACATTTCCTTGATTGCCACATTTTTAAAGAATTTGGGGGTGGAAATGTACAGCAAAGTGGAGTCTTTTTTTTTTTTTTTTTTTTTACTGTGTTTGATCTGAAAGTACCTTTTTGTCTAGCCCATCTTCATTGAAACTACAACACAATCGGTAATTTGTATGGCAGATTAAGCAGTCATGCGAGAGGTGAAGGGCAGTCTGTATTTCTATATTTTGTCGCTTGGATAGGATTACAGTATATGTGTGCGTCTGTCTTTTGTATCAATGCTGATCCGCTTCCCGAGGCCTCCTCTTCTGATCCTTGTGGTTTGTGTTTCCAGGTCTCGATCGGCAGCCAGCCACTCCAGATCACACTGGGGCCCCAATTCCAGCTCTCAGAGTCGACCTCAGGAACCGCGGAGCCGAAACAGGATCTCCACAGTCATCCAGCCTTTGAGACAGAGCGCTGCAGAGGTGGTCGATCTAACTGTGGATGAAGATGGTAGGTGTACCTTACTACAGGGCTTACAGGGCTGTTGCAGTGGATTGTTGTAAAAAAAACAGTTTTGAAGAAAAACTTTTGGGATCTGTTATATTTGGTAAGTAATACCAAAGCTCAATCAGTGTTAGAAATCTGTGACCTTCTTTGTATCCGTTACAACCCCTGTGGAACAATGTGAAGCAACAGAAATCCGTGAGAACAAGTTAATTTGGTTTTAACCTCCACAGTTTTTGGTTAGGAAAATTGAATTTGTACTACAAAACACAACAGTTGCAGAGAATCCAATAAGAACAAGTTACTTTTTGAAAGTTTTAGTTACAAAGCAAAACATATTGACACGTAAAAGGAAAGACGAGTTGAGTTATCACTGTAGGAAAGTCTTGTGCTTGGACCCTTGATTGTAGGAATCAGTAATGACAAGGTGTTTGTGATTCAGTAGGGGGAAACGTGTGGCACAAAGGTCACAGGATTCAAAACGCTTATTGAAGAAAACCTTAATCTTGTCTATCTACAGTGGTGCAATGGCGTGTTAGTCTTGGGTTAACAGGACCATCCTTTTAAATGAGGTGTAAAACTGAGATTCCATCTGCTGCGCTGCAGGTCAAGATCACACGGGTCTGGACTGGTGACAATCCTATATAATCCTTACCTTGTCAAAAATTTTAAACATAGCCAGGTGACAGATCAGTGAATTGTCAAGATGACATGTGGTTTTAAAATCCAGAGCTATTTGCTTGAACCCTTGTCAACTACGTTTCAACACACGATACACTGGTGTATAACTGTGATGAGATCTCTTTTGTAAGAAATTAATGCCTTTTTTTCCCTCTTGGTATCTGAGTAACATACATGCTTCTGTGACAGTGCCTGCTGGTAGTTTTTTTTTTTTTTAATGACTGTAAATTGAAACAGACATACAAAACAGTTATTGATAGGGGGCCAGAGCCCTTGCCATTCTGGACCTGGCACATTTTTAAAGAACAATTACGAAATCTTACAGTAATTCATTGCCAATGGCTACATTTCTCCTTCAGCTTGTAGAGATTTATTAAAAAAAATAACCCAACATTTTACTTGTATCTATTTAAAGCTATATACAAAGCCAAGAAAGCTCTTTTAAATGAAGATTCGGCACATTCTGAAGATGCAGTCAATTATTTCTGTTGAAAAATAAGATTGGATTTATACCTCCAACAGTGAAATTACATCTGTGTGAAACAGTTTTCCAATTATTTTTTTTCACCTTATCTTTAAGATGCTAATCTTATTCCTATTTTTGCACAGCATGAAATATTCATTTTTTGATGTCACTTAAATCCTATGATTTAACAGCTAATGGTCCTCTTTTGGAAAATGACTCTAACTTTAATTAAAAAGTGACTCTAACTTTTTGCAATGTAAATAGTGATTATACCATACTTTGTGGAAGCTATTAAAACCATGAATACCCATTAGTGTTTGTATTATTCCAGCAAAGAAGGCAGTATGGATCACTAAACAATCGTCCTTCTCCATTAACACTGTTGGCAGTGCCAGTTAGATCTCCTGTACAAGCTGTGGGAATGCGGTGCTAACCACAAGCCACAGGGAAACAGTGTTACCAACCCACTAGACAACTGGTTGCAGCTTCAAAGGACATTCCACCACCAGACCAGTCACAGCAATGTTAACCTGCAAACAAACCAAAACAATAAAAAATATTTTTAGAATCCATGTCTTTGTTACAGAGCAATTCAGAACACTGTGTGGGTGTTCTAGAATGTATTGATGAACATGACAGATAGATAAAACAGAAGAAAATCAAAGGGAATGTATTTTTATATCAGTAGAATATCGCTCTTGGCTTCTAAAAGAGGTAGAACATGAACAGATGGACATTTTTGCTCTGTGACCTTTACCTGCAGTTGGCTAGGTATATGGGTATATGTAGTTCTTGACAAAGATCAGAATTATTTTGAGAAAACAAACTTGTCCACTGAAGGCCAGTGTATTTCCTGGCAACGTATTGTGGCACACATATTCCCTGCCAGCATACATCCGAGACAAAATTGTTTCCAATGCATTTTTATTATCATCTTCCCAGGGGACAGTCAAGTCAGTCAGGCTGCCAAAGAACTGATATAGACATAATCACACAGTATTGCTTAAGTTCCTCTTGCATTGATTATCGTGTGAAAGACGTTTATCAGGGATAAAGATTCCAGATGAAAATTGCACTGAAACACATACAAGCGAGCACAAATTTCTTCAGTGATGGGGGAGGGGTGTATAAATATTTCAGATTTTCCGGCACTGTAATGCTTCAGAGAGGACACAATCACTTGAATAGAAAAGAGAGTAGTGACATCCATGTACTGAGCATTGTACAGAAATAAGAAAATCTCCATTGATAATGAGTGTGAGAGAGCTGTGCAAAAATCCTCTGCTTTTTAAGTGAGGACTCCCTTTTCAAGGAAGTAGACTGCATAAGGCATACTAGGCGTGGCATTCAAAATGAATGCTTTAGTAAACATTGGTGCTGCAGCAGGAAGCAGCCCCCTAGTACTGCTCATGTTATCCTGGTGAGTGCACAGGGCTGAGCTGTTGGTTTTTTTTGTTTTCAAATTCAGACTTGATGCTTCAAGGTAGTAGCGTGTCTGTTTTAACAATATCCTTCTCATATTGTGGGTGATATTTACAATTTCTTTTCATGCCCCTTGATTTATTTTTACTAAGTTCCAAGGAAGGAGAAATGGCTCATCTATTTTGTGGTGATTATTACCCGAGTACAATACATTCTCACAGCTTTACTTTTTGTTTTATTAGATCCCACAGTAGTGCCAAGTACATCTGCTGTTGCCGACTCCCAGTGTGTCAGCTCCACTTCCAATAATGCATCTACCTCAGAACAGCCCCCAGAAGCTGCCCCGGGCCCCTCCAGTAGCAGCCATGCCTCCGTGCCAGTGACTGTGGGAGTGTCTTCACACAGCACAGCTGCTTTGACTGCAGGGGGTAAGTGTAATTAAATACTGTACTGTAAGAATGTGTTTCACTGGTAATGATGGGGCTGCTAGTGTGAAATGTAAACTGAGAGACCAAGAATAATCACAAGAAAATTTGGAGAGTGCTCCCATCCAAGATGGACCACCTTGTTGTGCAAGAGATCCCGGTGTCTTTTCTTACATGCTATAGTGGTTTAGAAAAATAAAGAAGTGAGCTTATCAGCTGGGGTTTAATCGTTTTTATTTCCTTGTTTAAAGATGATTCTAGAAGAGGAGCCTCGGTAGCTGGGAATACTGGCACGGCCATGCCCCGCCTGCCATCCTGTTGCCCCCAGCATTCTCCATGCAGCGGCCCCTCGCAGGGTCACCCCTCCCTGGGCCATGGCCACTCGAGCTGTCTCCAACAGCAGCAGCAGCAGCAGCAGCATGGGCATCCTCACCACTTCCAGCACCACCACCATCACCACCACCACCATAATGTGCACTCAGCCGGCCCACAGCCTCCGCTGCCCATCCCCGACTCCAGCTGCCCCCTGGAGAGACCCACAGCAGTTCCAGCACCCTGCGGAGCCAACAGCGGAACAGGCAGCCAATATCATGACCAGGTAAGTCCCATACTCCCTCTTTTTAACAGTATGTTTTATTCTTTTTATAGAATAGAATTTGTATATTTATTTATTTTTTGTAGAGGTTGATTGACACTAACCCCATAGTAAAGCCACGTATGGCGTTGAAATAGAATAGATCATTTCTGATATCTAATGTATGCAACTTTTTGTGAGATTGCATGTATGCATCGCTTTAAAGATCAATCCCCTAGCGATGTTTCCAAAGGAGCTGCCCTCATTACCATGACCAGATTTCTCTATGATGCTTCACTTCTTTATCTCAGAATGGGGGAGGGGAGTGCTGCTCATCCACCCCTTTAGATAAATAAATAGTCATCTAGCTTCATGTCACATGCTGACTGCTGAACAGTTAATGGCACAGTAGTAAAAGACGCCTGTGGGTTTTGAATGCTGCCATGCCAACGCTCAATAACACTGTCTGAACCCAACCCCCAGAAGTCTTCTCTGTAAACTCAGTTGCAATACAGATGCTGCTGGGAAAGTCAGGTCTAGGATTCCTTAAAACTGCCAAATGTCAAGTTTAGCCTTTGCTCCACCACTCAAACCACAAGTAAAGGTTGCAAAAACTTTTTAAGTTCAACAATTATGCATTATGTTTTTGTAAAACCATGAAGCCTTCCCATTCTGATCTGTACCATATTATCCTTCCATAGCTCGGGATTATTAATTTGACCTCGATCTTGAATCACCCATGACATACAGGCAGCCATTTTCAAAAAAGCTTCATTCTTCCTGAGGAATTCAAAGATAAGCTTTTATAATTTCAGCGTTTCATTTATTAGGCTTAGTTCTAACAAACCGTACCGGCTTGGACAGATCGGCCAAATGTTGATCAGACCCCCTGTATTTTTCGACATGCCAATCGATATCACAGTTACAAAAATTGGGAGAAAAACAGGTGTGACTAATCACAACTGGGAATGAGAAGCAGCTCATAGCTGTAATGCTGTGTGCGATAGCAGACTGGGAATGAGAAGCAGCTCGTAGCTGTAATGCTGTGTGCGATAGCAGACTGGGAATGAGAAGCAGCTCGTATGTAATGCTGTGTGCGAGAGCAGACTGGGAATGAGAAGCAGCTCGTAGCTGTAATGCTGTGTGCGATAGCAGACTGGGAATGAGAAGCAGCTCGTAGCTGTAATGCTGTGTGCGACAGCAGACTGGGAATGAGAAGCAGCTCGTAGCTGTAATGCTGTGTGCGATAGCAGACTGGGAATGAGAAGCAGCTCGTAGCTGTAATGCTGTGTGCGACAGCAGACTGGGAATGAGAAGCAGCTCGTAGCTGTAATGCTGTGTGCGATAGCAGACTGGGAATGAGAAGCAGCTCGTAGCTGTAATGCTGTGTGCGACAGCAGACTGGGAATGAGAAGCAGCTCGTAGCTGTAATGCTGTGTGCGACAGCAGACTGGGAATGAGAAGCAGCTCGTAGCTGTAATGCTGTGTGCGACAGCAGACTGGGAATGAGAAGCAGCTCGTAGCTGTAATGCTGTGTGCGACAGCAGACTGGGAATGAGAAGCAGCTCGTAGCTGTAATGCTGTGTGCGACAGCAGACTGGCTGTGAATGAGAAGCAGCTCGTAGCTGTAATGCTGTGTGCGACAGCAGACTGAGAATGAGAAGCAGCGCGTAGCTGTAATGCTGTGTGCGACAGCAGACTGGGAATGAGAAGCAGCTCGTAGCTGTAATGCTGTGTGCGACAGCAGACTGGGAATGAGAAGCAGCTCGTAGCTGTAATGCTGTGTGCGACAGCAGACTGGGAATGAGAAGCAGCTCGTAGCTGTAATGCTGTGTGCGACAGCAGACTGGGAATGAGAAGCAGCGCGTAGCTGTAATGCTGTGTGCGACAGCAGACTGGGAATGAGAAGCAGCTCGTAGCTGTAATGCTGTGTGCGAGAGCAGACTGGGAATGAGAAGCAGCTCGTAGCTGTAATGCTGTGTGCGACAGCAGACTGGGAATGAGAAGCAGCTCGTAGCTGTAATGCTGTGTGCGACAGCAGACTGGGAATGAGAAGCAGCTCGTAGCTGTAATGCTGTGTGCGACAGCAGACTGGGAATGAGAAGCAGCTCGTAACTGTAATGCTGTGTGCGATAGCAGACAGCTGCAAACTGCCTCCATATGCGTAATCTGAGGTTGTATCTTTGTAAATGCATATTTATTTAATGTTTTATTTTTTTTCCTCAAATTGAGGGTGGGAAATTTGGGCTGAGTCTTAAATTCGAAGGCATACGGTATGTATGTTAAAGTACATATGAACTGGTGCATCAGTCACTGTAGTCACTAAAGCCCTGAATGTATTCATGTGACTACATTTTTTCAGCATATTCTCTGGGCAGGTGCATAATCCTAAGGTGATTTGACACAAAATACGGTTTGTAAAGTAGAACCATTTCTTCAGAAAACATGTTCAATGAGTAATGTTTGGGGTTTGCCCTAGTTGAGGTCCCAAAGCTCACTTCCTGCTCTTGCACCTATTTGTACAACTGAAACTGGGGGTTCAATGAGGTATTGTTACATTTTAGCATTGGAGATTTTATTTTATGTAAGGCTAAATTTCAATGGATTTCAGGTACATTTAAAAATTGTAGTTCCATGTGATTCAATAATTGATGGGTGGATCTGTGTTCACAATTAGGTGTCGGCTTTTGAACATTAGTGGTTATTTGTTATACATATTATGTAGCTGTTTCACACTTTAATAAACTCCCCATTAGCAGAGACTGATATTACAGATGCACAAGTCTTTAACCTTGTTTAAAATGAAACTGATATATCTTTGAATACAGAGCGAACTATACTTCACTGGATGTGTGAAGTTTTTTTTGTTGGTTTTTCAGCTCACTGTTGGAGGGGTGTGGATGAGGTCCAACAGTAAATTGTTTCATGTGTCTAATCCAGCAATGTTTTCTAGAAACGTACGTATTTTCAGTGGCTTACAGGGAGGACAGCTCCTTAAGTATTCAGTCAGTTCAAAGATCAAAGGCAGTCATTGTCTAGTGTTCGGTCACCCAGCAGTGTACTCTATACTTCTTTCTTTTAGGTTTAGCTGCTAGCTCTTGCGAATGCATTCTTATAGTTAAGTTGTCCTGCTCATCCACAGTTAGCAAGGCAATAGAGTATTTGGGCTTTTTCTGTGACATCAACACCAGATTAGCAGGGGTGTGCTTAGCTTTTTATTTGGATATTACATTTGGTTTTGATTAATTGTTACTCCTAAATATGTAGTGCCCATAAAATACTCCTAATCTACAGGCGTTTCCAACGTTGGAATATATAGATGATATGCCAATGTTGGTAACTATTCATCTATTTTTTTTAAATTCCTCTTTTGGTTAGATGACAATGACATTTGTTTTAAATGTATATATTTTTAATCTGTATGTGTATTTTAGCAGACACTGCCTGTGGATCTAAGCAACAATGGCTATAGAAGCCACGGGAGCAGCAGTTTCCATGGAACCTCTGCCTTTGATCCTTGCTGCCCTGGCTCCTCGTCAAGAACTACAGCTTTTGGTCCTCAGAACACTGCTGGGCCCATCCAACAAGTGACCGTGGACAGCTATGGATCAGCCATGGTTGCCCAGCCCAGCCCCAGCCCCAGCCCCCCCAGCCCCAGCTGTCCTCCTGTAGACATTATATGCACCCCACATGTAAGTACCCCTTCCAAATTTAAACTTGGCTCACACATCTTTCTAGGAGGACTGTAGGCTCTATTTAGATTGCAATAAATTAATATTCATAAGCTTTTCTAGCACAGGCATATATGCCTCTCAACCACCTGGGACACCAGCCAGAGACACATGGTGAATATGAGGAATCACCAAGAAAAAACAGCTTGTAAGTCAATGAGAACACATTGAGTAAGTAGGAATAGTAAAGGAATATGGATATTAATAGATGCATTATTTAAATGCAACTTGTGTAGTAAGTAATCTCAATTAATAAAACCTGTACTAGTGATAAGTGTAAATAACATGAACATATTATAGAATAGTCCACAGGGATACCTACTGTATATCTGTCTAGCCTAGCATTTAACCAAATGACTACATTTCAGAGTTTAGTGTGAAATGACTACAATTATATATATACTGAATTGATTTGGCCAGCTGCCTCAAAGTTGTGTTCATTTTGGTCTAGCGCCTGGTTTAACAGAGTCAGTGTAAGATACTGCATTAGGGGTCCCCGAGTGGCTCACCTGGTAGAAGCACAGCGGCGCAGCGCACAGGGCGAGTCATACAGCGCAGGTTCACATCCTGGCTGTGCAAAGTAAGCCTGTCTTTGCTGGGGACTCCGAAGGGAGCATTGGCTGAGGCACTCCCATGGGTTAGGGAGATGAAACCGGCAGGGACTGTTTCACCTCATCACTCTGCAGTAAACCCTGCTGGCTAGGCACCCAGTGAGCTCAGAGCGGACACTGGCAGGGCTGGGCTGAGGTCAGTGGCTCACTGACATCCGCTCGCTCTTGAGTTCCTGGGTGAAAAAGAAAGCTGGCCTGGTCATTGGATCAGAGGATGCCCACTGAATCTTCGGGTCTCCTGAGCCATGAGGGAAATTGCTGCGGTGAGGAGAAAAGCGATTGGGCATTCCAAAGTGGGAGAAAATCAGGTGGGAAATTATAATTGAACACACTAAATTAAAAAAAAAAAGGATACTGCATTATTCACTGATTGAATAACCGTGTAACACCAAGGCGAGTCGCATTTGTGTTTTCTAATAAACAAAGTAGCTGTCTAGACATTCTTTAACAATGCTTTGTAGACCTTCCAGACCTTTTTTTCATTAAAAAATAAATAACTTCTCTAGTACCTTTGTTTTCATAAATCTGTTGGTAAGGATTTTTACACCTATGCAAGTCTCGCATTTCACCATTATATTTTGCAATATTTCTCAGTAGTCCCTGATCTTATGAGTTTGGGCCACCAAAAAAAGCAGTTGTATTTATTGAAAAAGAAGAAACAGAAATGTTTTATGTTTAGTCATTCTATACATTCTGTTTGGGGTGGTTTGTATCGAGACGTGATTGTTAGATACTCTCCCATGAAAACAGTTTCTGTCTTTTTAAAGTGATCATTAACAGCAGCTATCATCGAAACTACATGATAAAAAAATAAATAAAAGGCCATATGCTGGCGTCTTTATGCTAATTAACTATTCTCCCTCTACAAGCCCCACCTCCCCTGGGGCCGGGAGATGCGTGCAGCTCGTTTTTCCGATTGGTCTTTTTTTTTTTCACCTCCCGGCATTGCTGGATTTGATTTGTTTCCTGGGGCTGGTTTTGCTCAAAACGGTTTTGTTTGAGAAGGTCTTTGCTGCTGTAATTAACTAAAATCTCGCAAAGATACAGCTCATTTACACTATCAAACATGACTTCAGTGGATTTGGCCGGCATGTGCTATCCAGCGCGTTTTTTATTTATTTGTTTATTTATTTATTTATTTTTAATTAACATACCACATATGTTGAATGGTTCGCTTTTTTTAATTAATATTGACTGCCAAGTTTATTTTGAACGGTAAGCAGTAGGGAAACCTTACTATATATACATAGTTACCATTGAATTTTTAAGTTCGTTGAGTATATTTTGTTACTGTGATGCTATTATAAAAAATACAGCACTTGATTTTGCAAGCTAGAGAGAGAGAGAGAGACCGAGACCTTGTTCAGAATGGATTCGAGTAGACAATATCAGGAAAACACCGGTACTATCTTTCCTCTTGTAGGCCGATCTGCACAAAGGATTTTCAAGTGAAGATTTCAATTCACTTATTTATATTGTCATAAACCAATTCTATACTTTTTTGAAGTAAACCGTCTCATCTTGTTTACGTCTGTATTTTAATTGTGTGATGTAGTACATATGATATTAACGATTCTGGAAGCGTTGGGGAATGTATTTGTTTCATTTTTCTATAAATTATGTTATGACATTCATTGGTGAATTGTAACTACGAATATAACCATGTTTTATTATTGTGAAATAATAAGAATATAACTAGCTTGAAATGGATTGTTGACCCTCTCTGGATCATTGTGAAATGTGCATCATAAAAATCTGCTGTCATTCTCTAGTGCTGCAAGTGCTGGTTAAGAGGCTTTTGAATAGACCACAGTATTTATCAAACCTGTTCCCTGCTTCCTGCCATGGTATATTGGTTGACCTTAAACAATTCTCTGATGTCACTTAGATGACATTTCCTGAATGCATTTAAATAGTGAACGACCTTTTAACTACAAGTTGTTTTTTACTGATGTTAAAGTTGAATGCATTTTAATTTGATGTGAAAATAAATAATACAGTACCAAGAGTAGCACAGAGACATACTGCCAGTTATTTGTACACGTCATTGGAACATTTGCAAACTTATCCACAAGGCGTGTGTGTAATTTACAATTGGCATCTGTATTCAGTGCTGTTTAGCTTGTCAGTCAGGTTTTTTCAGCGTTGCTGTTCAGTTTTGTAGCAACACGCTAGGGAACTGTTCTGTTATGAAAATGCGTAAGCGCAGCGTATTCTCATGGCCTATATGCTAAAGTGGGTTATCAGCTGACTGCATAGTAGAGTTTGTTCATTTTTATTTATTTTTTTTAAATTGAAAATAGTGTTGGTCCTTTTATCTCGTCACAGTAATGGTTAAGCTTTAAGTAGTGAAATAAAAAATGTCACTTGTATTCATTGTCTTAAACAGCTGCAGAAGTATTGTGTAATGCTTGAGCTGGTTCAGACATTTCTGTGCAGTGATGGATTTTAAAATGATTGGAAAGTGTCAATTTTAATCGAATCTCTTAATTTGTAAAGGTGCCTGTGCAAGGTGATTTCATGGTCCTACTGCAGCTATTATAAAACGTATTTTGCTGTGGAAGCTTCTTAGATCTGAACCAGCTTTTAAACTAATGCTTATCTTTTGGTTTGTTGTATAGATGGCCCACTGGCACGATCACTTCACCACCAAACTTCTTCCTCCTGCCCCCACTCACATGGAAACCCCCCACTCCCATCACAGCACCCACCACAAACTGAGTATGTTATTCCTCACCCTGTGCACCCCTTTCACCCCCAGCTCCCCTCTCACGCACCGAGCCACTCTGTGCCACCAGCACCGCCCCCCACCCTGCCCTCCCACCACCTCCCCAGTTCTGCAGCACCTATACCACAGCACATGCCCCATGAGCACCAGCCCCTTGCACATCACATGGGCCCCTCCGTACAGAGACTTCACCAGCACGAGATGTTGCAGAGGATGGAAGTCCAGCGGAGACGGATGATGCAGCACCCAACGTAAGTCCATGTTGTTCCTGTCGTTGCTTTAAGGAGATATCTTTTGTAACTTTCATGTACTTCATCCTGAACTTTACTCATAAAGAGATTCTGGTCTGTTGTAATTCACAGCAATGGTAAATATAGATTAATTTCATGTTGTGGTAATTCATCTGTAACAGGCAGGAGGATTGTAAATGTATATGTAGTGCAGAAAAGGACTGGTTGACCATGAAATGGTTAGAGTCCTACATTTTTATTTCTAAATTTTTAAAAAAGTGTATAATATATAATGTGTGAGTGAGTATTCTGTGCATAGCAACTAAAAAGTGAAAGCAGGGCAGATGGCTGCAAATTTCTGGTCTCCTTCCTGTTTGAGGGGTTGGACAGGATTTTTCTAGTTTGCAGGACATAGATCAGCTTTCCCTTGGGATCAGTAGTACAGGGTTCATAAATCCATGTATATAGTGTGTGTTTAACTAATCTCTTGTATGTGTGCTTTCTCCAATTAGACGAGCACACGAGCGTCCTCCACCACACCCTCATAGAATGCACCCTAACTACGGGCACGGACACCATATTCATGTTCCACAGACTATGTCCTCCCACCCGCGACAGCCGGACCAGAGAGCCTGGTTAGTGCTGTTCATTGGGATTCCTGACGGCTTTTATTTCCATTCTGAGCTTCCACTGTAATGGCTCGTAAAGTTTGAAATAAGTAGTGGTTCAGCTTTCTGTGGAGGATACATGAACATGCAGCATCTCTTCTGTATACAGAATTGTATTTGTTAGTTTTTTTAACTTGGATTATTTTCTTTCTTTTCTAGGGAACTGGGGATTGAAACTGGAGTGACTGTGGCTCCTTATCCACCAGGCCATTTGCATCCTCACCTGCCACATTACCACGCCCCTCCTCGACTTCATCATTTCCCTATTGTTCCATTTATGGTAAGTCCAAATATGCTGTGTTTTTTATTACTGGATTGAGCTCAGGCTTTAGTTTGTACTACCACACTGCCATTCCTTTATAATAAAAATGATATTTCTTTTGTTGAATGAATTATTACAAATAAACGGTCATTGTCGGCAGCGCTTCAGGTAAGCTGCAGAAAGGGTGTTTTACGCATTGATACACTATAAATTACAAATGATATTTAAGTTGAATGCGTAACAAATGTTATCAAGCTTCTTGTACTTCATTGGTTCTTGGCGTCTCAATGTTCAATTGTAAATGTACTGCGTGCGGTAACTAGAGAAATGCCTCACATGGGGATTGCCAGAAACGCATGACCAATAAGTCTTGAGTTTTCAATAAAAAAATGAAAAAAAAGTATAGTTAATCCAACTCAGAAATAAGTGGTATGTGCATGCAGGCTTTGTTAAGTATATCCCATCTGCAGCATTGGAATAAAACAAAGTAATATTCTTTCTGTTTATTTGCTTCACAGCCATATTGTTTGTGGTCAATAAGCAAATAAGTAATTTTGTTTTTATAGTGAGACCAAGTTTTTGTACAGTAGTTCAAATTAGCATTGGTTAAAATGTAAGGCTGTACTTAATGCATAACTCATAAGTTAGCATTAAAGTATGTACAGTATTTATTGAAAGTGCTCACGACTTCAAGGTAAAGTTGTGTTTTACTCACATAGTGGCTAAATTACTCAGTGACCCAAAACCCTTATCTATATCACTGTTTGCAGATAAAGGTTAACATTACCTTGGTAGAAAAAAAAAAAAAAAAAAAATGCAGAATTTGTATTCGGGATGAATGGCACCCTGCAATGTCCGGGTCTTGGGGAAGAAAGCATTGTTTCTAGAATTTCTAAATGAGAAAGGATGTGATTTTATTTCAATTAAAAGCATTTTCCTTTTTACAGCATACTGGTATGTCCGAAGTAACCTACCCACACATTCGGTATATTTCGTCAAGAATGACTGGATTTGGCCGAACATACGAGGTATGTATAAGAATGTTAAATATAGTAAGTATTGATAACACGTTTTGCTATTAATCTGACTTCTTGTACTGTCACTAGGCTTCATTAAAAATCAGTAAAATCCATCATGGTAGACTGCTGGGGAAGGGGTGGGTATTTTCTTTCGCAATGCTATCGCAGCTTAGAGATGCCAAAAGGCAACGACCCTGGTGCGTTTATTTAGCCATTTAACCCCTTCAATCCCTGATTTACTTTGCATTGTTGCAGCGGCAGTGCCAGTAGATTAGCACATGTTAAAGAGTGGTTCGGTCAGTCTCACACGTCTGCCTTCTTCCCGTAGGATCTGCTTCATTTAGAAGAGAGATTAGGAAATGTCAATCGGGGTGCCTCTCAGGGAACTATTGAGAGGTGCACTTATCCACACAAGTACAAAAAGGTGAGAACTGCTGGAACGGACATTGAAGTGGTAGCCTGGATGTTTAACACAAAAACCTTTGTATGGCCCATGACCAAGGCTTTGCTGAAATAGGTTAATTAGTTTTAATTTGCTGTTTTTCTTCTTTAATCCAGTGTACCTGTTTGAAAGTCATTTCATTACAATAAAGCCAGAAGATGGAATGGTATATAGAAATGCATCCGTGTAGTAAATGATATTGATATATTGCTCTGTGGGAGACAGATACCCTTGTGCATGCATTTGTCTACTGCAAGAACACTGTATAAACAACCATTTATATGATACTTTGATTGTGGGGGAGGTGTAGCATTCCACAGTGAGTAATGGCTTTTAACTATATTTACTATTTTATAAATGTCACATTTAATAGATGCAGTGCATTATTCATAGATGATAAAACTCATTAAATATATGCTTCTAGCCTCAAATCATTCCTACAAAAGGCGCAGACACCCCTAATGATGCTGCAGAGACTAAAGAATCCTCTGCAGAAATAATGGCAACTGTAGCTTTATAAGCAGACCGTTAATTAAAGTAGAAGGCTGTTTGGTTGTTTTTTGTGCAGTTTAAAGGAGCTGTAAACTTAATAGACATCCAATTTAATACAAGTAGGTTTTATTTTTTCTGCAGAGAAAGCTGCACGGTAAACAGGACGACGACGAGGGAGCAGAAGAGGACACTGAAGAGAAATGTACCATCTGTCTTTCTATGCTTGAGGAAGGAGAGGATGTCAGGTAAACCATAGGAGCTTTTGTTCAGCCTCATCTGGAGTTAACATGCATCTTTTTCCCCAGCTGTAATTGGGAAGTGTGCTTGTTTAAAGAGTGAATGATAAATTCAAAATAAATGTTTGGTCAAATGAGGTGGAGCAAAGGATCTCAATAAAAATAATAATTGGACCAATACAAAGAAATACAATGCATGCACTGTTTAAAATCTTGGATTGATGCTGTGCTGTTCATGAATAAATCTGTAGAATGAATAAGATCTTGTGCCCTCTGGTGTTTAAACATAAAATGGCACATCAGTAGGAACACTGATTCATTTACAAATAGTCAATATTTCTCTTTTTCTTCCTTTACAGACGCCTTCCTTGTATGCACCTTTTCCACCAACTGTGTGTTGATCAGTGGCTCACCACCAATAAGAAATGTCCCATTTGCAGAGTGGATATCGAGGCCCAGCTTTCAGCTGAAAGTTGATGCTATTTTCAAGAACTTTCATTTGTTTTCCTCAGTACTGCAATCAACCAAAGATGGCATGAATTACCTGCGCAGATTAAAAAAATAAAACAACAAAAAAAGCATTGAACCTAGAGTGCCAGCTAAGTCACATAGTACCGTTAATGCTAGAACTACATTCAGTATAGATTTAAAATTTTATTGTATTTATAAAGCTTTTTTATGTAGCTTTTAGTTGTTTTATTCTGTGTCATTTTTATTTTTGCATGGTTCTGTGTAATGCATTTATTTGCACATATAATGGGCTTCACGTCCTCAGACTTGCAGGCAAGAATAACTGCTCTAGAAAGGTAGCATTTGTTTTTAAGATTTTTATTTTATTTTTTACAAAATGCCTTGCTTTACTGGAGTAGAATGTCAACATCCATTACTAACCTTACAGAATTAATTTAATTGATCATTATATATTAGTTTTATGTATAGAGATTGTGATCAACTAGTAAAGGAAATATAAATCAAGAGATTCATTAGGAAGAACAGCTGCTGTATTAAACTCGGTAGACAGTGTCATTCAATGTCAGTGTGGGAAAAGACTGAACCATCAGTCAAAAACAGTAATTAGGAAATGCATACAAAAGCCATTTCCCTTTCTTCACACACCTTTTATTTAAATGTTAATGTTCCATGCTTAATTTAACACAGAATATATGAATGTCAAATAATGTATTTTGACTGTTTTTTTTTTAACTGATAGGCACGTAGTTGAGCAATGGGATGCAGGCAGAGTTGATCCTATCAAATAGCTGTTAGGACCACTGCTCAGACCTTCCCGTGCTTGGTTTCAGAAGCTGTGATTTGATTTTTTTTTCAATTGGGCATGGGCAGATTACATTTTGACCTGTAATCTTTTTTGCAAACGTAAACGACTTAATTGCAGCTATGCTATATATGGTTTGTCTGGCAAACACAGCTAAGACATGTTCCCTGCATAGGTTGTATTTTTTTTTAATTTATTTTAGTACTGGTTATCGTAAATTTACCTTTGTCTCGGTAATGTTGCAACAAACACATTTGCTGACGTGAACAACTCTTAAACACTATTAATCTCAACTAGCTAAATTGCATATACTTGCACATTAAAGGTGGAAACAGAGACTGTAAAGAGACCTGTGAATATGGTGGGGGGGGGGGGGGGGGGGGCGTCAAGGTAATGTATTTCCGCTCTGATTGCAGAATTTCTGAAATTGTAACATTATAAATGGAGTGTTGGAATGGAGTACTAATGGCAGGTATCCATGCATTCATAGACTTTTAATGGCCCAGGATGCATTTCCAAGGGATTTATATTAGTTTAAAAGAAAAAAAAAAGAAGAAAAGAAGAAATAAAGTTAGGTAACTCTTACTTGTCTCTGTTTGCTTTGTGTCACTTTGTTTGCATGATCGATATTTAACATCACACTTGTTTTAGGATACAGAGTTTTCTGTTTTAATCAAGCTCCGGTAATGGGATACAGTACACTGAAATGCAAGCATCTTGTTTATTTACCTAAATTATCTTTTTGGGCACCATGAGCAATGGGAATGTTTATACTTTATATACATTTATTGTCCTAAGCTGTGCTTTTGCACAACTGTGAGCAATGATTCTGTTATCAAGTCAATTTAATATACACACATTACAAGAGGGAAGGAAATGCAACTCTACATTTAGTACAACATGGTCTGTGAGTAGACAGTTTGTTTAACAGCATTTCCAATGCCTCAATCAATTATATGTTAGGTGAATAATTTAATTAGCTGAATATGAATACTGGCAAAAATAGGATTCTGCTACAAAAAACTTAAAATTGTAAAATGTTTATCAAAGAAAACTTCGATTGACTAAATAAATAAGAAATTCCTCTGCATAATCTGTGTCATTTTCAAAAACATTTACCATTGTACCTCAGCAGAAGTATTTCGAACAGGAACAATACACAGCTGGGGATTTGGTTGTGGGTGATGTGAGGAATCGTAACACACTTAAAAGCGGTCCTGGTTCTTTGAAGAAAGTTGGGTTACTTCCTGCTCTTTGTATTTCAACGCCTTTGAGTAAGCAATGTTTGTGCAGATATTACTGTTTTCCATCATGGCATATGCAGCTTTGCAGTAGGTTTGAATTTCATTATGAAACATACCCTGCCAGCTGGTTTCAAATGCACAGCAGTAATGTCTCCCCCTCTAACTCCCAAATGCTTTACTTTGGTGTTCAAAGTAAATTTTGTAGCCAAATGATCTCTTCTGAAAATCAAAATATATAAGAAGGCTGTCAACTATTAAATATATACCAGCTTGAGTGAATGCTGATATATTTGTTTAGAAATGCCCAAAACAATCCATTTGTTTAGAAAATGAATCTAGAAATATAATAAGCCTGAAAGAAAAATAAAATTGAACTGGTGGTAGTGTGGTTTGCTTTTGATCTTGAGTTCTGTTGAAATAAATCTTGTGTACAGCATCTTGCCAAGTTCAAGTAGTTGAAATAAAATAGTTAGTATTTCTCATTCTTTAATAAATATGTCCCGTTGATATAACACAGACTACCAGTAAATCCTAGAACACATGTTTTTCAGATATTTGACTGCAGCATCTACAATAAGCAGTCTCAAATGTCTAGTCCTTTTGGCCTTGGTTTCACTGTATAAGGGCTGGGTATGTATGGACTATAGTCAAAAAAATGCATGTGAGGGGAGGGGCTTTCATATGCAACGTAACTTCCCATAACAGTCAAATGAAACCAATGCCCTTCATGACAGCATGTGGTAAATGTCCTGCAGTTTGTATGGAAAATGCCGCCCCTCAGTGCTGAAAGGGGTGAGCTTGAACCGTGCATTGGTGTTTTTTAATCAAGATATATACATCTTTTTTTTTTTTTTTTACAGCAGGAAGCAAATATTTAATACATCAATATATAATTTTGAAATAACATACAATTTTAATCAAACCACAAATAATACTAACTATTGGTTTGGTTCTATATTTTTTGTGTCATTGTTTTCTATATATATATATATATATATATATTACAGCCATAAAGTTGTGCCAAAAAAGTGACATCATAATAAAGTAATAGACTATAAAACAGTAAACGATCTTTAATAACTAATAGTAACGAACAGTACGCCCTAACTTTGAGTTACCGGCACCTAAGGTACAAGTACTACGATTCCCAGAATGCACTTCGTTAAATAAACTTATCAAATCTTCTCAACGTCTCGAAGACGAGCGACAGTACTTTTTTATTTTTTGAGAAATGTCAAAATGATGATAACATATACAAAATGCAAATTACATGTACGACAGAACAGAGACGACAAAAGCAATTCTAACGCTCTGCGAACAATGTTGGCGAGGACAGTTTCCTAGACAACGCATTCCAGTGATTGTCACCAGCCAATAGAGGCAGTGCGTCCTCTGAAGTTGTATCCAATGAGCGCGCTCGGAGCGGTATTTGAATGGCGGAGCGTGTGTTATGAGTATATTGCTTGCTCGCACAGCAGAGACAGTCAATGTGAAAATTGCAGTGTTCTGTTTGAAAGATTTTATTTTTTTCCTTTTGTAAAGCGGTTTGCATTTTATCAGTTCTTACCTTTGCCGCAAAGCCAACGCAGAGAGAATGGCTTTCGCACGGCGCATTGCTGTAAGTAGAATATTTATTATTTTTGTTGGTTTAAGTTCACAGTTCATAGTTAAAACTTAATATTATCGTGTTTTCAATCAAAATTAAACCAGATGGTAATTAACTGGTTTAAGTAGAGGCTTGCTTTTTTGCGAAACAATTTGAATAGTCTGTGTGTTCACTTGTTTCTGGCAGAATAACTTACTGCAGTTATCAGGCAGGCCCAAGACCGTGTTTTGCTATGGGGACCGAGTTTACTGGGGGTTGTTTGTGAATACCTACTTAAACGGGAATCTTATGCCTACGTTTCCTCGAAGCACTTAATCTTGATGGTGCAGCGCTGTAACACCTGTTAACTGTTTTAGCACAGGCATGACTGTTATACATTTGGCTCCCAATGTATTTATTTTAACTGTAGGTGACAAGCTTTCCTGACTAGTCCATAGTTGCATGCCTGGCAAACGTTCAACCCTGCCCATACTAGTTGTGTTGGGATGTGTGTCAATGCAACACTTCAAAATGCGTCTTTTGAATGCTGCATTGTTTAACAGTATAACTTTTTTGTTTGATAGAACGCCAGAGAGGTTGATAATGCTCTCCTTGTCAAGGCCAAGGCTCCCATGGGAACTAGGAGGCCTGCCCTGGAAGAGATTTCGAGTAACAAGTTTGCAACGAATGCACCACTCATCAAGGTTTTTGCAATTTCAACATCGATGATATCTCCTTCTGCTTCATAAAGTAGCATCCTGCTGAGACTGTCCTGTCTTTCCTTGTATCTAGAAAACTGAACGCATCCAAGCTCCTGCAGTAAAAGCAACCAGGCCAGCAGGTACCAAGCCGCCTGTTAATGTTGCACCTCGGAAACAACCTGCTGCAGTGGAGAGAGTTCCAGTAAGTTTATTTGTAATTTGGCTTAGAAATGTGTGCCCATAGCCTTGTATACGAATACGTGGGTATATTTCATGGATTGATACTCTAAGGTCTTCTGCAGAATCTACTGGTAGCTGTAGTAGGAGGATTTGTAAAGTGTGGTTCATCGGTTATTAATCCTGGTAAGTGATGGGTTTTAAAAGGTAGGGTGGGAGTTGCATACATGTAAAATAGGAGAAATGCATGGCTAGCCCAGGAAGCTATGTTTGTAAAGATGGGTAATTTTTATGTAAATGTTTTGTCTTGAGGTTTCTCCGCTCCCAATGGATGTCTCCATGAAGGAGGAGGAATTGTGCCAGGCTTTCTCTGATGCCATGCTGGATGTAGATGACATAGATGCTGATGATGCAGAAAACCCCCAGCTCTGTTCAGCATATGTAAAGGATATCTATCAGTACTTAAGGCAAATTGAGGTATATAATTTAACTTTTGTTACTACTATAGTAAACGCTAACTGGTAAAGCACTGAACTTTTTTTTTTTTTTTTTTTTTTTTTTTTTTTTTTTTTTTTTTTTTTTTTTAATAAACCTACAGGTGCAGCAGTCAATACGTGCCAGGTATCTTGAAGGTCAGGAAATCAATGAGCGTATGCGTGCCATCTTGGTTGATTGGCTGATTCAGGTCCACTCAAGATTCCAGCTGCTGCAGGAAACTCTCTACATGACTATTGCTATAATTGACAGGTTCTTGCAGGTGAAGTGTTTTTATCTATATTGTGACTTGAGCTAGGTGAACTTGAAAACTAGCCTCCAATAAGTAACCAGCTATATTCTGGGGATTAATAAAGCCTTCATATTGGGGTGAGGATTGTATTTAAATCAGACCCAGCAATGCGAATGTATCCAGAATGGGATCACTAGACTTGTGTCAAAGGAGGCCTAGCTTGCAGGAAAATGGGGTTTGTTTCATTTAAATTCCCATTGGCTAAAACTAAACCATTAGTCTTTCACCAGGTCCAGCCCGTTTCTCGCAAGAAGCTTCAGTTGGTTGGTGTGACGGCCATGTTGGTTGCTTCAAAGTATGAAGAGATGTATGCTCCTGAGATCGGAGACTTTGTCTACATCACAGATAATGCTTTCTCCAAATCTCAAATCCGTGAAATGGAAATGCTCATCCTGAAGGAGCTGAACTTTGAGTTGGGACGTCCACTTCCCCTACACTTTCTCAGGAGGGCTTCGAAGGCTGGCTGTGTAAGTGTAGGATAGTGAGGGCTTCATGTTTTATTTGAATACATATCAAGTTATTTTGAGGAGATTTTCTTTGGGCTTGAACATAGTATTAAGTTGTCCCACACTGATCTCTTTTTACACTTGGAAATCAAGGCTGTATTTGTGTCTTCTCTGCAGGCTGATGCTGAGAAACACACTCTAGCAAAATACTTGATGGAGCTAACCTTGTTGGACTATGACTTGCTGCACCAACATCCTTCTGAGATAGCAGCTGCTGCCCTTTGCCTGTCGCAGAATCTCTTGGATGGAAGCAAATGGGTAATTTTTTAATTTTCACTCTGCCGTCTGTAAAATGCAACTGGGGTCAAGTTGCATTTAATGTGTAAACCTGTTAACCCACATGTCATTTGATGCATGAAAAGCTGACCTGGTATTGTACCAGGTGAGCTTCATATTAATGTTTTGCTGTTTCAGTCCATGGCTCAGCAGTGCTACACTGGCTATTCGGAAGAGGACCTAAAGTCCATAATGCAGCATATGGCCAAAAATGTGGTGAAAGTTAATGAAGGCTTGACCAAGCACACAGTAAGTTTCTTGCCAGATGTCAAACGGCAGATCTAATGCAGTTTGTTTTTTGTAATGCTATGGCATCTTGGTGGGATATCCTAGTTTTCATTGCTTGCAAAACATCTGCTGCTTGTGTGCCTGCCTCCAAGTACTAATGTAACTGATAATCTCTGCTCCACATTTGCCAAAATGTGGGGGTTGGCTTCACATCGAATTATTTTCTTTGCAGGCTATCAAGAACAAATATGCAAGCAGCAAATTAATGAGAATCAGTGCCATTTCACAACTGAAGTCCCCTGCCCTCAAGGCACTTGCTGCACCACTACTTGCCAACATCTGCTAGAATATTCTGTGAAATCAACTACTGTTTGCACTTTTTATTTGTTAACCCAAAAGCCTGAATGGGCAATACTGCTGCTTTTATGTAAATTGCTTTTTTTATGTCTTTAATTCAGTTCTTGGATTGTTTTTTTGTTTTAACAAAAATAAAGTAACTTTTTTAAAATGTGGCGGTTTTTTTTTTTTTTAAATGGTATGGTGGGATTACTTTGGTTTTTCCTAGGAAAGATTGCTGATTCTAGGGAACTTAAAATGAACAACTGAGTTTGGTTCACAGTGGAGTCTTTTTTTTTTTTTTTTTTTTTTTTATTTTGACTTCAATTTACACTGCCTGTAATATACAATCATGTGTTAATTTAGTAGCAAATAGTGATTTGGAGATAAGGTTTGAAAGGGTATTGGATGAGTGAGTGGGGGGTACTTCGTGCATTTTATATAGTGAAAATAATTTATTTACCAAAATGCTTGGATTTTTCTTTTGTCTTCCACAACAAAATCCTTAGTCAAACACTTTCTTCTGGTGTATGCAGTTCTGTCTGAACAAACCTAACTAGTTTTGTTTCCACTCAAGTGGAGTCTTCAATAGAAATGTAGGAATTTGCTGCCACTCAGCAGTTGGGCTGAAAGTATTCAGAACAGATTAGTCAGGAAGGAGAGACATTGCCTGACTGCACTGAGAGGTAATTTTATTTATTTTAATGTATAAATGGAAGGGGTGAATTGACTGTTTCTGGTGTTTACTGGCTGATTTTATTTAATTGGGTGTACTTAGTTTTTAAGTTAAAATCAGAAGCCCTAATCTAGGAAGTTTCTTGACTAGTCAATATTGACGTTGTAATTTATTACTGTATCTGAACACATCTCTGGTGCAGTTTGATATCTGAGCCTACCATGCTACAGCTGTTCTGCACTTTCCAAATCCAGTTGTATTTGCATTAGTCTCCAAGTGCTTGGTTAAATGCCTTTTTGCAGGTTTTGAGTTGTCTTCAATGCTGATTTTGACTTTGTTAGTCATTGCATGCAGTGTTCTGTTTGTTAGGGGTTTCCGGGCGCTCTGGTTCAGGCACTGCATTTCTTCTGATTTGTTTTGCTTTACCAAAATAACATCCGTGATCAGTTGCCATGTGTTTAAAATGATGAATGGTTCTTAAGCGTTGCCTTGCTAACCCCATGTGCTGAATGATGAAAATAGATGGGTATCAAACTTTAAATAACTTAAGTTTAAAATTGGAACAATCACAGCGTACCTTTTAAAACCACTCTGATTCTACTGAACAATCAATTCATTTTGTACATGCATATGAGCAATATTCAAACAGCCATGCTTTTCTGTGTTTTGTATAATGCTGTTAGTGTTAGCTATCATTGGTCATGATTCCAAAGAAGTTGTTTCTATGTGAAAAACAAACTAATTCTAGTGACTTTTTATTCTCCTTTTAAAAACAACATTTTAAAACTACAAAATGACATTCACTTATTGTAACATCCATCCATTTTATATGAAGGGTTGCATGGTTAATGACCCATCCACGTGTCCTATGATTTCCACTGATGGAGTTCATCATCAACAAGTTTAAATAGACTGATCAAGAGTCAGTTAATCATGGGTTTGTTTTTGCCAAAGTGCCTCCTAACATATTGGATGGTTTGAATTAATAAAATCTTTCAATTTTAAGACATTGAACGATAACATTCAATGTATACATGTCATTTCCTCACAGTTGCTCTTATGTACAGTTATGAAAATAACATGCCTAGCATTCTTATATTTTAAGGGTTATTACAGCAGGTCATTTCAAAGCTGTCTGTTAAGATTAAAGATGATCCTAGCTTCAAATTTCATACCGCAACAATTTGTTAGATTTGCCCCCCTTTTTTTTTTTTTTTTTTACAATGTTAGTCTAATTTTAGTGTTTGGTTTAAAATGGCAATTTTACAATGCTATTTTAATCCAACCAAATAGGTTCGGCTAGTCTGATCACTTTATTGGAACTGCATTTCTCAAAGCAGCACATGTTCTGGAAATGGAGTACATAATTATCTTGGAGATTATGCATCTCTGTAGTGCACCAAACCTGATTCAATAAAATACCGCAGAGAATAATTTGATGCATTTATTTATGATGGCATTGTCAGCACACCTACTAAATTGTATATGTATGTAACAAGTAGGTTTTTTTTTTTTTTTTTACTGCTTTATGGAATAGAGCCTACTGAGTACCAGGTCTTATCCTACCAACAGAAACAAACAAAACCAAAACTAGACAGCAAGTGCAATGGAGTACTACATACTGCATTATACATTCATATACACTTCTAGCATGTAACATTTTTATAAAGAATCATATTTTATAGTGTACAAGCAAAATAGACAAATGGCTCCTTACACATCAGATTTAGAAAATATGGACCGGCCATATTAAAGTATTTTGAATGATAAAGGCAGCTGTATTCTGAGCAGCACCTCTATGGTGTCCATGCTGGAGTCATAAACAGCAGGAGGTATTGTCTTGGGAATTTATCATGTTGCTAAATTATATTTTGTAGTAAGCAATAAAAAGAGGTCTGTTTGTTCCATTAACCCTAAAGTTCTGGACTTGTGTGTCTACCACCTCCAGTGTTCTCCCCTGCATCAGAAATCTGATTCTAAAAGTGTACCACAATACCTTTAAAACCACTGGAACTAAAGGAAACCGTCATCCAAGATTACAGGAGGATTTACAGACTGGAGTCACTTTATTGTTCTGGGCAGGAACGTCTATATGTTAAACAGTTGGAGAGACTAGATTTTAATGAATCCTCCACAATGGCTTTGCTCACATTCAATTCCCAAGCAACTTAACTAAAGACCTGAAGGCATTTTCCCCTTGGAAAAAAAAAAACATGAATAGTTAACTGTGATTCGAAATGTTGGTGGCTCAAGAAATACATCCAGAGCGATGACATTTGAAAAAGCCAGTTGCTGTTGCATTGCAGGAGTCTTTCCTGAAGCAGTTTCAAAAGTCAATGGGACAAAGTTAACACATACAAGTTATTTACAGGAAAAGGTATATTCTGCCCCCATCAGGACAGGGGATGATAAAGTGCTTCAGCAATCTTTCTAGTGTTTCTTTCAATGTCTCGTTCTTCCACAAACTTGGTGAGGTTGTCACGCTCCATTTCCAGTTGACTGCACTGAAGCCGTTAGGACACAGATCTACAACCAGATTACAAGTTCACTTATACACATGTTTACCAAGGGGTGTTCAGCAGTGCAACCCTATTCTTCAAATAGGCAGTTTTGCACCACCTTCAACAGGAGATACCTATTAAAGTATAATGGTATAAACAGCTGTAGTGTCTCCTCATGCAGGGAAAAAAAAAAGTTTCTTGAATGTTTAATAGAGACGGTCGATGGAATAATGAGGAGAATGTCATTGACCAAAAATGGTCTGCATAGTATATTGGTCCTTAAGTTTTTCTCCCTATTGTAACAGAATAAATACAATTCGATACACTAATGATGCAGAAAAAAAGGCATTAAGTTTATAACCACAGGTCCCCATTCCATTCTGTTCAAGCAAAATATAGTACATAAGTTGAACATCATTACTGTGAAGACAGCTGCTGCAGGACTACTGTTTTCTACAAGACCTACAGTAAAACTATCAATGTCACAGGTAAAGCTTAGTAGCATAAATACCAAGTATTCACTTTGGGTTGGCAATACTATTTATCATTTCAAGCATAGCAGCAAATATAGTCAATCGTTTCTTTGTCTACAAATCTGGACAGGAACAATACGGACAGACAACGTAAAGATGCCAAAAAGAACCTTCAAATCATGGTCCCAGATATTTCAAGAAAATAACTCAAGTTACCTTCATTATATTTGCAAGGAAAAAGAAGCTATAAATACAATAAATAGTTTTGTTCAGTGCTCACAACAGGGGTATAGCTAACCTAAGTCCAGGAGGGAATTGGCCATCTTGCTCATCTCATGGAACTGTAATGTCCTCAAAATCAGCATGTGAGTCTTAGTTTTCTGTTGGAACAATTTTCAAGAACCACTTGCTTTAAGCAGGTAAAACAGATACCCCACATGTTCGCCTTCTCCTTGGTTTAGACGGTTGGCATTCCTTCATTTGGTTTCAGTCTAGAACGTCACTATATTTTCGTAACGTAGTTATTGGGGAATAACCCCTGTTTTCTTCGTAGTCTCCCCATCCACCACCCTGAGGCATCTGTTAAAAAAAGAAAGACATTGAATAACATACCCCCAACCAGAGCAGTTAAACAGAATTGATAGAGGAGGAACAAAGCAGAATTGACCGTTCCTCTGAAAATCGTGTTCACGTCACATGCTTTTCCATTGGAATTGGCTATACAGGATTTGAAGATCACTATTTATACACAATACTGCTATCGACTAGTAAAAAAAACCTTTATTTTCTACATTTCATTTCAGTTTCTTGTTTCTGGACGCAATTAGAGGCTAGCAGTTCAGAGGTTTAAGAAAACAGAGCCACCTTCTTTTATGATTTCTATGATGTCGTCGGCGTTGAAGCTGAGCTCGTCTGTGTCTTGAGCATCGTAGGCATACAGCGCTTTGCACTGGGGCACCTGGGGCTTTGGTTTGGGCAGGGGCTTGGGTCTGCCGCCGCCAGGGGTGGGGCGGCTAGTCATCTGCCTGTGAGCGCTGGCGAGAGAGAAATAGAAATTAAGTCCAAATAATATAATGAAATAAAAAGAAGATCATGTTAAAAATGCATTAGAGCATTGCACTGTCCTGTATATAAAAAATTAACAGGATTTCTATTGTTAAAGGAGTAGCAAACAAAGTAGCAGTTACTGTTAAAGCATGATTGATTATCCAGATGTCAAGGACACCCTTTAAAATGCAGATCTACGGGACAGTCTACTGGCCTTTCTTTCATCATAAGCACTTCCGTATCTTCCACTGGTTCTAGTTCGTTCAGAAATCTTTAATATATATATATATATATAAACCACGGTTTGTGATCAATGGATGGCTACATGGTTACTGATTTTTTAAAATTTACTGGCTTCTCAATACTAGATGACATTTTCAAATTCCATTTTAAGCCAGCAGATGGCACTATACCCCTTGAAAACAGCTTTACCTTAACTGGTCAAAAGCCTTGCTTAGTTATAAAGTGTAATCCAGTATACAAATTTATTGATTTACTCAATCTATTAGTTGGACTAACAAGATTACAAACAAAACCAAAGAGACACCCAAAAAAAAAAAAAAATCAGCATTAAAACCAACGTTTTCCTTTCTTGAAGTATTGGTACACAGAGACACCTGGTTAGTTAAACGCTTTGTTCACTGAACAAAAAAAAAAAAAGTTAACAGCCGGGAAAATAAGTTCATGTATCAAAATCAACTAACAGTCCCTAAATCAAATGGGTGCTTGTTGAGTTGTGGTGACGCATTTTTAAAGGAATGTGGCCACTAAGAAAGCAAACATTTCCAACTGGATCACCATCAGCATTTCAGAGAGAGCTCAACTAAACCAGAGTTAGAGAGTTAGTGTTTTCTAATTAACCCATTGAAGTCACATTGTGAAGTACTGAGCACTACTCCTGCCAGCACCCTCTTAAAATGAGATGTATAGCCGAAGTGTTCTATCCAAGTTACATAAAGAAAATTGGTAAATTTGGTCTAATCGTATTGTTCCAAATGTCTTTGCCCACATTTCTTTGTTAGCTTTACTTCCATTTTTATAACAAAATTCATTTGAAATTGAGATAATAGGAGTGTTTAAATCAGAATTGCTTGAGGGAACTTGGAAACCAGTGGGCTAATACAAGAGAAACATCCTTGGAAGTGAGACAGCCTTCAGTGTTGGAAATGTTGTTTCTTTACACCTCCCTCAGAACGGCTGGCATTTTAAATTTTTATTTACCCTCTGTTTCAGCCGCTTTCTAAAATACAGGCAAGTCCAGAGAAAGCATCTTCAAGTGGGTCTAAACCCAACTGACTGCTGGTTCAATTGAGTTTAGCTAGAGCCAAAACTCAATTGGAAACTGGAGTTGTTTTTTTTTTCCTTGTCTTTAATGAGTCCCAGGGTTTGTGCGAATTACCAGGCTGAGTAAAACCCTGCTCTTGTCGTACCACCGGCAGTTAGAAGTAGTTTAAAAAACAAAACAAATCAAAGCTAGTGGTGAGAGAGAGAGAGAGAGACTACGGCATGCTGCTGAACACTACGATTGCTAGACCACAACCACCACCCAACAGAAACATTCATCGTGACTCACATTCCTCCATTTGACGTTGCCTGTCCAGCTCGGGTACTATAAAAGGAACAGATTTATCCAAAATTAAACTTACATGCCTGCTCAGCAGAAAGGGGGCTTTGTTTTTTTTCCGCGTACGTTTTCACAGATTCAGATAGAGCTCGCTCAATGTCCCTTACCAACAGTTCAACAGAACTCAGTAGTACAGCTAATACACACTCTAGATGAACAGCAGGAATAACACTAGAAGATTCTTCATCTAAGTAGATTATACCAAAATGACATGTACAATGGTGTAATTCCAGTTTAATAAAAACAGTTATGGAGATGAGTAATGCTGGTTTGTACATTTAAAGCTGTATGACGCTCCTGAAACAAAAAAGTACAGTAAAACAAAGGGATGTTAACAGGAGAATCCAGCATGACTTCTGTAAGCTTCTACTGGTGTAAACAAATAGTTCACTACTTATATAAAACACTGTATCGAATTGTACAGGAGGGGTATCCACCAGGCCTTGTCCATGCTGAAGGAAGACGAGAAATTGTGTTTATATAGCTTTTTAAAGATGGCACCCTAGGATTAATGTCTCTCGAGCCTTTTTTGTATGTGTCTAATGAAACAGAAAGGTAGGCTTTAAATCTCGTTTGAAGGATGGCTCTGCACAGTGCGAATAAACTCCAGGATAATTCCAGGGAATTTCAATCCCTTAAACACATATCCATATTCTACTACAAGCCCCTTCACATCCTATTGATTTTCAAAGCTGTTTTTAACAATAGTCCCTTCTCTGAAGCGGAGAGCAGTGACTGCCCTGGACAGTGGGGGAGTGGCTCTTACCCAGCTGCTCCCTGGTCTGGTACCCGCAGGAAGTCCAGGTTAGGCTGGTGCCGGTTGTTCCTTTCTTTGGCAAGGCTGATTGGCTGTGGCAGGGCGGGTCTCTCCATCGTGCCGGAAGAGGTTCTCTGCTGACTGGTTCGGTGATTTCCGGGGGCCGGCCGATGGTGGGCGTTGTTATATATGGACTGCAGCGCTCCATTCTGGTAAGAACCTGCCTTTGTGTTACCTGTTAAGGTATTAAAATGACAACAGGGGGATATCTAAAAGGGGGGTTCTTTGTATTCTAGAACATATTTCAGCCTGTCAGCACTCCTTTATAGACAGGGATTAGAAGGTAGATTGGTCCGGTGGCTGCTCCCTAGAGGGTGTCCCGCTCGCTATGATATCATCACCCTGTCATAACGCTCTATTAAACAGCATGGTACCCTTACCTGGGGGTGCTGGGGCGGCTCGGGCAGGGAAGTTCTGCTGCTTTCCTGAAATGCCTCTGCTCTGTGTTAAGCTCTTTCTGGAAGGGCCTGGAAGCAGTCAGTTAAAGGATTACGTTTCAAAAGGCAGACTGCACACTCGAATTTCAGTAACACACAGTTTTTTTTTGTTGCTCCTCATGTCTATGTAGCTGCCATTTAGTTTTATGTATAATAACTGATTACACATATTTGGAAGCCTTGCCACACGATGATACGGTACATGCATACAGGTACATGTATGGGGTATTAATGTGTCACCTCTATTGATTTAGTATGGTTTGGGCTTACCTGCATTAGAAGGCCTGTCTGCTACTAATATGGCATGCATGAGAGTCTATGCACTGCTACTCTATATTGGTAATCTCCAGAGAAAAGGGACCCAGTGTTGCTCTGTGTAGTTTTAATCAGTCCACTATCTGCCTCTGAAGACTGTAGGTCCTGTTACGTGGTCATATTTTGCATGGGTGGTGATGGAGTTATACGCAATGGTAAACAGGTAGTTTTGGAAATCTTTACATTAAAAGCATGAATTACGGGGGTAACACACGAGTAATTAACTGTGTGTTCATAGATTAAACAAAGAAAACGTCGACGCAAGTTACTCACGTGTGTTCTTTGGCAGTCCGGGTCCAATGCTGACCTGCAGTGTTTTGCTGGTGGGTTTGAGTAGCGCCATGTCTCCCTGACCCAGGCTGAACTGGACCTGTCGGGAGCCTCCAGCACTCCAGGGACCCCAGTTCTCCTTCTTCAACTTCAATTCAAGTCTGAGTGCAAGAAGATCAACGAATGAAAACGAGGGGAACTTCAGAAGAGATCCTGTATTTACATGAACAACCATTGCAAGCCATAAAGTACTACGGTACTAACAACTGAAATTGCTAATTAGCAAGGCCTCCAGATGGGGAGATACCTATCCAACAATACACTCTGAGGCAGGACGGGTTACACCACAGTGTCACAGCTACTCACGTATTGCTGAACTTCAGAGGTAGCTTCCTTTGGGTCCTCTCCTCAAATCTCTTGGCCAAAAGGCTGATGAACTCAGTTTTGAACGTGCAGTCCAGCAGGCTGTCGTATTCTTGCTCGTGGAGGATTAAGAAGTCATCCTGCAAGGAGCTGTAGGACACCACAGAGAAGAGCAGAGTTACAAGAGGGGGCAAATAAGAAGGTACTTAAATGCAGGAAATCAAGAAATGTTTGCAGGTCTACAGCAGCTGTTTTACTGCAGATATCAATTAGATTGATGAATTAGGTGTGAACTGTGGTAAACACTGAGGCTGCTATTGTAGACCTACTTCGGGAAAAAAAAAGATCCCAGATATTTTCCATATATCCATATATGGATATATGGAAAAAGTCCACAATTCTACACACGCAATGAAGTTGCTGCATACATAGCTTACATCCTCAAACTATAATTGCTGCAGACATACCTTGTTTGATGGAAGGTAAGTGAATCATTAGGAGCATGTGAAGTGCTGGCGACCTCACACACCGCAAGCAAGCGCCTTAACCACTATGCAATAGAGCCAGGCTCGTATGCATTCATGGTTCTCATCTCATTACACTGACAGGGGGCAGACTCTGTAGCGGCAGTGCAACACACACACTGCCCGTTACAGAAGCTCATTGTGTGGCAGGAGGATAGGTGATACTGATTTCATTTTCAAGTGTGTCCACTTCCACCTCATTCAGGTTTTGAGTTATTGGTGCAAATCACAGGCAAATTGTCCCATCTATAGTAGATGTGTTACATGGGCAGTTTTCCAACAGTGGAAAAATTGGTCCCACTGTCTTTTGATCCTTACCAGATTTTAAACAGGACATATTTGAACTGCACCAGAGCGTGTGCAGTGCACAGTGGACTGTAATAGAAGCCTACTTTAAAGAACACAGAGTTGAAGTGCAGTGTGTGCTGTGCTAACTGGAGAACCCTCCCTTGTGTAATCCAATGGTGGTTATTAAATAAAGCCTTTCAGATTTTAGAACTAAATGAGTTGTCGAGAAGCTTATTGCAGGATACTGTTGCTAGCGCGACCCAACGCAGCTGTACACGTTGTTTCTTCGTTTTCTTTTAACAGGTTTTTTTATGATCCCTACTTTCCTATCCACACCACCTGCATTGTATTACCCCCACCTTTACACACACTTCCCACTCACAGCACACTGGCTCCCTGTGGTCTGGGTTACTCAGGCTCAGACCATTCCCCTTCAATCAAGCGGCCCTTTGCTTGTGCACAATAAAACTTTCCTTGGAAGCTGCTGTGTGTTCAATTAAAAGCAATACCGATTGTGTTCCTAATAAAACTACAGTGTGCCGCAGTTGAGCTTTGGTGGCTCAGCTGGTAGTGTGCAGACCTGCAAGACAGATGGGTGCAAAGCCTGCTCAGGGATAGACCTGGGCACAGTTCAGCTGCCCTAGCATCTGTCTGGTAATACACTTTTCATACTGGCTTATTAAGCTCCTCCGGATCACGTGAAGAACATTTTAACCAACCTCTCTGCAAGAGCTGTCAACAAGGCTGGGGGCCTACTATACTGCAACTTCCAATAACTGAGATACAGCTGTCCCTATTGTTACAATTTCTTGCCGATTTTTAAGGTACCAACCACATAAGTGGCATTTCTTGTACTATTGGTGGTCCCTTTTGAAGTTGCCCTGTAACTCTTGCAGTGCTTGAAACTGTTCCTTCACGGCGCGGTGCAGGGACACATTCATTATTCCCAGTTTAACTGCTCCTTCGAGATGGAAACATTCAAAAGATGCCAGGTCTATACACGACGACAACCTGTTACATCAGTTCTGTTTCCAATGTGCATTAACTGCCGTTTACTTCAGAGGACTTTACAATCCCGGGCTGAGTTTTCCACAGATGGGAAACAAACAAGAGGAAGATCAGAACGAGGCTTCTGGAACTGCACAGACCCTCGTCTCAATAGTAAACAGTCTTATGTAAGCAGTGTGTTATACTATTAGCTGGCATTTAAATGAATTAACCGATTTTATTTACTAACTTATTCCATACAGACCCTGTTGCTACGGCACGATCAGGGAAATTAGTTTTCTTGATTTAAGACGTTGGATGCTAAGAATGCCTTGTTCTTCATACTATATGAATATCAGTGCTTCATCACTCAGAATCCAACCTTTCAGGTGTGTGTGTGTGTGTGGCACCTCACTAATTGCCTACTTTAAAGGTTCTGGCTGGTAGTCTAAAGGTTCTGGCTGGTAGTTCCAGTGCTTGCCTGAGAGACACTGCCAGGATCTTCTCCACTTCAATCCTTCTTTTCAGCACCTCCATCACTAGGCCTTTGTCAGGACCCTGTTTGACCTTCTCTCGGCCGATAAGGTAAACACTCTTGGGAGTCAGGATAAGGTCTCTCTTTATATCCTGGAAACCAAGGGAAGGAGGGTTGTATAGTATTAGAAAAGCCTAACATGCAGTGTTGAAAACCGCATACTGGCCGACCACACTCCCACATGGGAATGGCGTTCTGTGAAGACACAGAGTGGCTCGGAGAGACACAACACCTTACTAATGACTGCTATTGGTAGTGAAAGTATCAGTTCTGTAGGAGTAGCTTCTTGTCTACTTTAAAGCTGAACATGAGAAGGCATTGTTTTAAAAGCAGCAATTGAGGTTTCACTGTCTAACAGCCATGTTAAACCCACTTTCCTCTCAGGAAACCATTCTTGGTTGTGGCATTTTTTCGATTAGAAATCGCAGCTGAATTAAAAAAACCAACACACAAGCTTTGTGGGCTACTTCAAAAAGCAATCTAAAAAGGAACACTGGCTTGACTGTAAAAACACTGCTGTTAATACTTATGAGAATTTGCTTAGACAAATTAGATATGTCTCTAGGTGTGTTCTTAGTTTAAAATATCAAACGCCTAAACAACAAAAAAAAAAAAAAAAAAAAAAAAAAAAAGGTTTTCTTCTTCATCTTCAGAACCACTGGTGCTTTTTGAATCAGTTATTAATGTTGATGAAATAATTAATCTAAATGACTGAAATGCTTTTGCAACAAAGTTGAACAGCTATTCGTTCCAGTGAAATATACAGTACTGTCTCTTTGTGAATCCCTTTCAATCAATAACATCCCTCAGAGAGTGTACTTTAATACACAGGTATACAATAAATAAATACAGTTCTGCAGTGTTGCTTGTTGCATACCTTGAACCTGCGGTCGTATTTCGTGACTTTGTCAGCGAAGTCAACCTTCTCCCTCTTGGCCAGGAACTGACGGAGCTCCGGCCTGTCATCGATCCCAATGTAATCACCGACGAAGTTCCTGTTGATGCTGTGTCTCCGCCTCTCCTTACGGTTCAGCAGCAAATCAGAGGCTGGGCAGGAAAACAGGAAACGAATGTACGTGTTCACGGATGGAAGCAAGACTCCGATTGCACAACAGTTTGATCCATCCCTGGTTTTATGATGCGTTTAATAAGACGCGCCTGAGTTTGTTACCTATACACTGTGGCTTGTACTAAAACCGGAGATGGGTGAACCTGAATTTTATTCCCACGTGTATTTATTTGATTGTTTAATTGGTTTGTGAATGATTTACTGTTCAGTTGGGGGTTTGCAATTTGGAAACTGTATATAGGGAAGACACCTGCCAGACAGAAAACTGACAGCCGGTTCTTACCATTTCTCATGATTATAAAGGAGGAACAAGTTAACCAATAGAGAACTCAACTTTTTTTCCTCACTACTAAAAAATCAGCCCTGCTGGTGTAACATCTCTTCCTGTTCCTCGAACCGACCACACACTATTATTGATCTCACTTCCCTCTCCAGAGGCCCCCAGAAACACACTTTGTCATCCCTATATTTAATGTGAGGTGTGCTCTTCATTAAAGGCCATTTTAGCAGAATGTATTGCAGTGCAGTATCCTTACATCAGAGAATATGTTGCATTACTTTACATTGACACCTGGTACAGAAGACTTTCTGCTGTATCACATTTTCACATCCCCATGGATTTTTGACACTGAAGGCGCCCACAAGCAGTCTGTAAAGAAGCTACGAAGCCTGTATGAGTTCTGCAGTAGCAGTACCTTCTTCTCTCATTTGCACGCATTTCTTTCTCGCTGTGTATTTCCTCCAAGCTTTCTGGATCGCTCGAGCGTAGCCATCGTATTTCCTCTCCCTCGTCTCTTCAAGCAAAAACAGCTGCAAGCAGAGAGCTTTGAAACTCAGATACTTTTCCATGAACAGGGGATGCATCTCAAATCCTTAAAATGACTTAAAATTAATTTCAGCAACAGATATAAATGTATCCCATCATTATCATTATCCAGAAAAAGATCACTGTCACCCCATGCAGCACAGTGCCTCTTAAATGACTACTGATCTGTAATCTACAAACTGACATTAGTTTTAAAGGAAGAAGTCAAATTATTGTAAGCTAGTGCTGACAAACACCCGACCTTTGGAAGCAAATTAGATTGTGTTTTTTTCAATGGGAAAGGTCAAGCTACGCAGAATAAGCTAATAAACTGCCTGCTGAAAGACACTGAATACATTAACTGCTGACCTAAGATTTATTTAAACAAGTGCAGCCTCTAAACGGACAGAGTGTGTTCCTCCCCCAAGTCAGAAGCTCCTTGGGCAGCAGCCCGAGCAGCTTCCCCAGCCTGGCTGCCTCGAAGGGAGACCCGCTGGCATTTGCCAGCACCCTGCTATTTCCTGCGGTCACTTGCTAAGCTGAAAATCACCCTTTCAAAAGAGACTAAACATCCTGTCCTATTTCCATCTCCCAGCTGAGGACTAGCAGAAAACCACAGCGGTCGTGACTAATTAGCAGTCTTTGGGAATGAACCTGCAAGTTAAGATTACGTATTTAATGGTTCATCTACTACATAAAAATAGAGAGGCAGGAAGATCGATTAACAGTGACATGAGAGCAGAGCACAGAGAGATTTACAACAGTTTATTTTTCCTGAAATCAAGAACACTGTTAACACCAGAATTCCTAATTCAGAATGGACTCTTATTTTTAGCAACTTGTGTTGTATCCGCTATATTGTAAGAAGCTACATGGCTCAAAAACTGGACAGTGTATCTAAAACAGCAAGGGTTGGAAGTTGAGCAAGCTTAGCATTTCCACACCACCCTATAATCCCTGCCATTCACGAGGCACAGTGGGTTTATTCAGGTGTGTGCTGGAAATGTAAACAACTGAGGTAATCAGGCCTTCAGAGGCCACAAAAAGCAGCTTTCATTGCAAACTGCAGCCTCAGTGTCTACAGCACTCTCTACAATATCACAGTTTATTTCCAACTGGGGGTCCTATTTACCAGGTCAGCATTCTGCTCATGTCTCCACATACTGTACAGTAGCTCGATACACAGTAAGTTCTTTGAAACAGCTACATGCTTTATTGTGCTGCACTTTAAGCTTGGGAGAGTGTAATTTCTCATTTGACTGGACCACAGTTATACATTCTAACCTCACAGGTTGTGTTTAAGGGGTTCCTGACTGTCTTAAAAATATAATTTCATGTAAATTGGGTGAGAGCGAAGAAGCAAAGCTTGGTACTGTATGTTCTATGTAGGGGGTGACACATGTATACAAGATAAAGGTTTTTATACAACGATCACATCACACAAAGATAACGAAACGGCGAGCCAGAAAAATCGTCATTTCTTATTTATCATGTCGCTTCACATCCCTGTGGCACGTTGCTGAATGACAAAATGTGCAGGTTTAATTTGGCTGCTTAAGATGTACAATGTCACCAAATAAAAGAGGAACACCAGTTAGATTTTACAATATAATTAAAATAAGCGTTAACAAATAACAGCGTCTTTAACTGTTGTGATAAAGCCTTGTATGGACAATAAGTCTGATTTTCCTTTTCCTTGTCGCAACTACAGCATTTGGCCATCTGGTGGCACTGTATTACCACAGCGAAACATTACTGACACGCACACAGACTTACCGACTCAGGGGCCTTGATGAAGACTTTGGTTCGGCCCAGCTGGAACTGGTCTGCGTCCATGTTGACAGAGCGGAGCAGGTGCATGACCCCCTGCTTCTCATCCCCTCTCCATGTCGGCCACGATTCTTTGGTGAGAATAGCATACCTGGTAGCGTTTGAAAGAATTACCGTCACATTGAGTCAGGCTTAGGGCACTAGTTTCCAGATTCTGGAGAAATGAAATTGAGGTCCCTTATAGCTCAGTGGGTAGAGAACTCAGAACACAGTGATTTGAGCATTTACTTAATTTCACCGCACCAGTCTTTAAATAGAGGAAAAGGGAGGTTAGAGTTGAGAGGGAGACAGAGGGAGGGATATATGCTGGCTGTGAATCAGTACGGCTGTGGTAATACAGGAAGCACTGCCCGAGTTGTGTCTGGTATTTGAATAGTCCAGCTACAGGGAGTCAGTCGAGGGCAGCAGGGGTGGAGCCCCCTCTCCTTTCCTCTCTAGGGAAGTGCTGGAGAGTGACTTCAGAACCACACAAGCGTAAGTCTCTGCCTCACTCACTCCCCACCCTCACCCTCCAATAGGCCTATTCACTCCCTCCTCAAAGTGTGCACTTCCTGGTCGTCTCATACCGACACCCCTGTCCTCACCCTGATGACAGAACAGAGGCTGGACTGTGCAGGAATCAGAATGGCCTCTCTGCTGAACAGACAGTCTTCTCTCTCGATCTATTCCCATGTATCGGTGCTGCGCAGACTCCCAGTTTAAATTAGCCTGTATCGAGCCGAAGCCTGGCTATGGGGGAGAGGGTCTGGTCTATATGAGGACTGAATCCCAAAAAAGCAGTGCTTAGTGAAGTAGACTAGGCTACATACACAGCACACTTTATACAATCAGGCAAGTGTAGTGAACTACTGAGCAACTGAAAGCCAATATCCTCCACGAAGTCACAATAAAAGCAGCACCAATTTCAATTCTGCTCTCAAACAAGTTGAACAGTAATGACACCAGGTCCTGTCTGCATGTCTCCTAAGTAACCCAGTATATAGACTTTACTATATGTGCACACAAAGTGTACATTGCACTGTACACATACCCTTAAAATACACACATTAGACATGGTCTAATAAAAAAGTCTAATAAATAAACTAGTGGCAAATTAACAATATGTAGTTTTTTTCTAGATGGCATTTTGAGGACCCTTGCCGTGTATGCCCTGTTTTTTTAAAGCTGATTCTCAGGGTCATACCTGTTTAAAAATTTCCTGAAGATTCGTCTGTAGGCATAGCCAGCTCTTCGCACTCTGATGTTTTCTTTCAGGCCCAAATACTCCACCTGATGCTTCACTCTACCAGGAAAACAGGAGCTTAATAGATACATTCTCTTTGGTCCTTAAAATAAGTGAACCTATAGGGGTTAATATACAGTATATGCTCCTACTTTGAAAGAGAAAAATTTTTAGACCAAGAATCAGTGAAAGCAACCTGCCAGTATATAGAAATGTTTCTCAGCTCAGTAAGCAATGTTGTGGCAAATGCTTACAGGACTTAAACGATGCAGATCCCTTTCCAAAACAAACTAAAAGAAAACTTGGATGCAGTTTTCAAACATACACTTCCTCTGGGAAGGCTGTTGTATTATAGTTCTTATTTCTCTTGAAGTCTGTCCTATTTACTTTTGTGGCACACAACAGGAAAATGAGTAGGACCTGAACAATGCAGAATTAAAAATTAGTACACAATGTACCTTAGCTGGCTCTTAGAAGAAAAAGCTAAAACACAAAGTAACAAGAGGAAGAACAAATACATGTTTGACATTTTTCCTCAGGGCCTATACTTTCTCAATTATTACACATTTTACCTGCTCTCCTCCCAGTCTTTTGGCCTCTTGGTCTCATTGGGTTTGATACAGCGGATGTAATGAGGGGTGCATTTCATCAAAGTGCTCACAAGGTCATTGGCTTGTTTCTGGAACAACATTAGAAGAGATTATACAGGTGTTTCTTACTAGTTTTATAATGTTTACATTAAATCGGCCAATCAAGTGGCACAGACACTGGCAGACACTGTAAACCGTGGTAGAAGCATATCAAAGGCAAAACAAATCCTGTATTTGTGTATCCCTGTATCTTGGTATAGCAAAGACTGTAGGAAAAGAGAAGATCACAATAGAAAAGGGGGAAACCTTCTACAGTCCACACAATAACCCACCGGAAAACCGGTAAAGGAAAGCAGGCACTGCAGAAACATGCTTACTCATTTTAATCTTAGAACAAAAACCACAACATTGTGCACACAAAGCATTAATAACATAGGTAAGAGTTTTAAAACCACAACTGAAATTGTGGTCAACATTACCATGGCTAAATGTCTAGTGCGAGTTTCAGAAATGTGAATGTGTGGTGTAAGTTCACCCTTACAACTGCCCCCCCAAAGGGATCTCTGGGTTAGTCATATTCATGTGGGTAACAGTAACACAGGAATAAAATCACCATGGAGACCAGCTTTAGCCTACCCCAGTGTCCCTGAGCAGGGGGTGGGTGCTGTTTCTGGCAACAGAGTTCTAGATAATAACTTGCATTAACCCTAAACAACTTAGATACTGTTGCTCTACCCTAAGATAAGACGTTTATTTATTTTATGAAGCTTTATTTTCTGCCCTCAAAACTTCACATCCATTTCCTTGTTTTTTTTGTTGGGCGAATTCTAATTTGCTGGTATCGGTTTCCAGTCCTGCAGTTGTGACTAAGCTATGCCTGTTTAACAAAACAATAATGTCTTACATTGAGGGCTCACAAAGCACAAATGCTCCCAGTTACAACAGTGAAGTCAACGAGAAATGCATTTTTCGCCCGGGCCTGCACCTGCACGACAGCCCTGGCACTCTATAGTTTTACTTGGTGCCTGGGCAGATTTAAAAAGGGTGCCCTCACAGGGTAATCACCTTGATTTTGCTGCCTGCGGTGGTTGGGCGCCCTTTCTTCTCTGCTTGCAGGTTTTCCGAAAACAAGGCCCGAATGAAAGATCTGAGGAAATAAGGAAACAAAAACAGCAGCTCACGATTAAAGAGGGTCCAGCAGGCCAGAGAAAAGCAGGAATCAATGATGCACTGTGCTGAAAGGAGAAACACGCCATCTTGATGATGGGGATGAAAAATCATTCAATCATTCATTTAAAACAGCTTTTAAAAAATATAAACAAAGATTTCAATTAGCAAGACTGCGCTGTCTAATGAAGGCCTTATAAATATGTATGCCCCCCCGCCCCAGAGGATTTTTCACCTCTCACCTCTGGAGACTGCCGAGGCACAGCTAACAGGTGCTTCTGTTGACTGGGGCCCCATGACACACATTAATCGCAGCGTGTTTGTGCAGATGGCAGTCTCAGCTCAATAGAGATGTCACGGTGCATTAGAATAGAGACAGGGCTTCCCTCACACCCCTGCAGGAGGTGGTGTCTACAGGTCAAAGTTGAGGCATGCTAACAATGCAGCTCTGGGACAGTCTTTCATCGAGCTCTCCCATATGGCCACGCTGAACAGTCAATAGGTAGAGCTGGTTCAATGTCATGTACGACCCACACTCCGGTCTCTGTGGCTCCACAGCAGTCTGCACCGAGCTTCAAATCAAGTAGCATTCCTAATGCAAATTTAAAACCTCAACATTTACATGTATGATTGAGTTTTGTGACATGCTAGAAACTGAAACCTGGACCTTTGTCACCTACATTTCACTGCTTTGCATGAGCTCTATGAGGTCAGAGAACAGGACGTCACGATTTCTTTCACAGAATCCCTCAACATCGTACGCGACCTAGAATGAGAGACGCAGGTGTTAATAAAACAAGCTGGTCAGTAACGAGATGAAGAGCTTTCTTCACAATTGGACCATCGCTTCTCTAGAAATACACAAGACTAAAATGAGATAAAGAAAGAAAATCAGGACGTATAGAAAAAACAGCCTCCATGTATCCCAAATTGTGATACAATAAAAAAGGGGTCTTTAACAAGTTTCATCACAATTGGACAAACAGATATATGCAAAACACACAAGTGTGACGTACGTACATAATAAATGGACTGACTCTCACCTCCACTATAATAATTAACAAACTGCTACGTTCTCTTTACATTGATCGGTCTAAACCTCAGCCATTTCCTTTTAAATTATACGGTATTAAATCGTATTGATATTTTTCTTTTCTTTTAATATATGCGCAAATCTGTAATTGCAAAATAACCAAGCGGGTCCCTCCATGCTAAAAGGGGCTGCTGGGGTCAGGGTTAGGACTGAATATAACTCTTAAGATGACTCTGACCCAGAAGAGAGGCCTTGTGCTGTGCGGCTCCATGGCAGAGATCGCTCGCCAGGATTCTCTCAGATTCTCTCTTTGTGCTCTCTTTGCTCGTTTACCTTGCCTGCATAGTGGTGAATGATGAATCCCTGGTTCCAGCTGTTGAAGTGCTCGTGAGTCCCGATCGCCATGCGCAGTTTCTGCAGCAGTGTCTGGTCCGCTCCCTCTCCCACGGCGTGCATGGTGGCACAGACATCATCCAAGATGCTCATAATACCAGGGGGGTTCTGAGGGAAACCATGAGATGAGGAAATCTGTATCATCACAAATCTAGGGTTACCTTACCAAGGGTAACACTAGATCAGGGGTGCCCAATCACTGTCCTGGAGGGCCATTCCACTCCAGGTTTAACAGATAACATTATATAAAATCAGGCTCTTGATGGAGGTTTAATTGGTTCAATTGAACAATTTAGTACAAGGTTGGAACAAAAACGAGGCCTGGAAGGGACAACTTTGACCACCGTGGCACTACATAGTCCAAGGGCCTGCGAAACCAGAGGTAAATATCTACAATTACACTAAAATGGCACAAGTAGGTAAAGAGGAATTGCATTACAAATATAGAGATGTCTGTATAGATACAATTTAATTGCCAAAAGGGAACATTTTTTTAATTAAGCATGTAGTTGCGTGGCATTGTTACAATTACTGTGTTATTACAGTGTAATTAAGACACAATGGAAATTTTCAAATCAAATACAAGCTGCTCATGCCATCCATGCTCATATAGTGACTGGGCTGACTCGGTTTCTTGTCTCTATATATAGCAAGAGACATCGGTGCACACTATTTCAGCATTAAGGCTGTGACCTCACAATTGCAGAGTTTAAATCAGGAAGGCTATAGTGTGTAGCCAATGAAAGAAGGTAAACAGTAAGCATGTGTTGTGCTTATGTACCCAGCTTGTAGGGTGCTAGACTGGCACCAGCACAACACTGCAGCACTGGGCTGGTTCTTGGCAAGACCACCATAATGTCATTGAAAATGAGGGACTCGTACCACAGCAAGTGTCTTAAGGTGGCATCTACGAATATTTTCTTTTCTGCTGCATTTTGATCCTTTAAGCATTCTAATTTGCTATTATTTTGGAACGATTCCTTGGACTAGCCACTTTTTCGGCTAGAACTAGCCTTAGGGGTTGAATGACACACAGCCTCAAATATCTTCTTAGATGAGTATAAGGTGGCTGACTTTCTAATCTAATAGTGATGTTTTTTTTAATCTGAGTAATTAGCCAGTGAGCCTATCCCTAAGGCCGGAATGTGCAGGACAAGCAGTGTGTTTTACAATGGAGTTGTCACCTTCATTTTACTTAATTATGCATGTCGAAACAACAGCTGACGCCTTATTGGACAAAAAAAAAAATCCATAAAAAAATATAAAAATAAAATAATTCCCCCAGCTGTTTGAAAGGTCAGCCCACGTTTTTCACATAGTTCATTTGCTCTTTAAAAAAGAGTCCTTTTTTAATTTCATAGATGATTTTCATTGCCACTTCTATCAGCATGGTGAAAGTTGAAGCATGTGCAAACCTTTGGCTAAATGTCATGGGAAGAAATGCAATCGTGGGACACTAGAGGATTTATGCACTGTAAAGAGACCATGAAGAAGTCTGAGAATCCCAGCTCCCTTTATCTCATTGTACCCAAGTCTAGCACAGAGAACTCACACAAAGTACAATACTTACGACTTTGCTTTCTATCAGGTCGCACACAATTTTGTTGTTGAAGTAATCTATTGAAGTCCATCTAATGCCTTCCTGGATGTATTCTTCCTGTAGGGAGAGATATCAGCAACTAGGAGTTCCATCTTTCACCCACCCTCTGGACTCAGTTTGGCAGCAAAAAATGTGAATGTACATATAGTAAACTAGAAAAAGCTGCCTGATGGACAGTTCAATAACCCATGAAGAGTATAAATAATAAACATGGTCTATATAACTGAATAGTTCTGCATTTGGGGAAAAATGTGCTGCTTGCTTTTTTAAAATAAAATAGTAATACCTTTAAATAGTATGTGAATTGTTGGAAAATGCAAGTTATACCAAAACCATACCTGTTCAGCTTTCAGTGTCAGCTCAATGAAAATCTGTTGGAGTTTTTCATTCACAAAGTTGATGCAAAACTGTTCAAAGCCATTTTTCTGTAATTAAAAAGGGTAAATATGGGGAAATAAAATTTAAAATACCACAGAAGCAAACCTGGCTTGCATACAGTAAAAACAAAAAAAAAACATATTTACATTCCTCCATCTCACTCAAACAACATTCTTATGAAAACGTAACACCTGCTAACATTTTTGCGAAATGAAAGACGTTTACAGTCCAAGTGGCACAGTGAGCGAGCCACTGTCAGCTGGCAGACAGGTCCTCTGGTGAAATAGATATCCTTTGTGTTTCCTGTGTTCTCTGTGTTTATACAGAGGTTATCTACAAGTCACATTGTGTTTGTGAAGGGAAACAATACTGATGGGGAGCATTGTTCTAACCTAAGACCTATGCGATGTGAAGCATTGCTAACCTAAGACCTACACATGCTACAGTCTAATCTAAACTTCAGCTTCCTTTACAATGCTGGGATGTGGCATTTAATGTGGATAGAAAGTGTTTGGGAGTTACCAGCAGTACTGATAGATTCTTCCTATTATCTAATGCATCAGCTTTAACACTGGTAATCCGCTTCAAGGCAGAAACAGCAACACACCTGTCAGTCTGAATGAATGTTCATTAGTGTAAGAGGGAATTATTTAGGTTTAAGCCAGATCCCAAGTTTAGGATTTTGGTTTACACCACAAAAAGAAGATTGATATTGAGGTATGGAGAGGAAGGATTGACATATATTGAGTCAATATCGTGGATCCGATCGATGCTGTTAGATCTCACCGTGCTACATTTGTGACCCTTTACATTGAAAGCTGTGAGTATTCACATACTGTCAGAGAAGTGAGATTACATTTCGGTTTGGACTCACAGTGTTCACAGGCTATGTATTATAAAGCTTTCAGTGCAAATACTTCATATGTCTTCCTTTTTTGAAACGGAGAAAAACATGCAACAATAATTGCCAGGCTCCTGTTCTGAATACAGGCACCACCACAGTGGATAGTTCCACATGTGAAGAACTAAATCTGTTCAGAGTTGAGATTTTTTGAAACCAAGTTGCTTTTACCACAGTGACCGCAGAATAAACCAACAGAGTAAAGAATCCTAATTCAAGATAATAAATTACTAGATAAATAGACCGAGTCTAATCTGTCTGGAACTAAAAGATTGGGACTAGGTTGAAGAACACAGACTCACATTGTTTTATCTTTGAAATGTCTCTCCCTCCTTTTTCCACCAATTTCAAACCAGTATCCCGGAGAGCTGTCATAATTAGAATGCAACTGACTGCAAACTGCACTGGTTATGGATTTAAAAAAAATAATATTTCATCTATGCCTTATCTTTGAGTTTCCGTATGATAATAGAAGATAATAGAAACTTTTTTTTTTTGTACTTGTATGCATATTTTTCATTGTATATTTTTCTACAGTTAAATATCACTGCACAGGGATTCAGATACATAAACAATACTGACAGAAGCCCTATAGTCCTCTGACACACATTCCAAATTGCACAGCCTTACCTGGAAAATCTCAAACCCATAAATATCCAACACCCCTGTGTTATACTCTTCATGGTCCTTCTCCATCGCTTTGTTTATGGACTGAAAAGCAAACACAGCACATTGAAGCACTGCACCCATTCATTCACATTGCCAGCACTGTGGCGGTTCACGTGTCAAGAGGTTTTCTTCATATGAATTAAAAATGGCAATTACTAATTGTATTACACTGTTATTAATTGAGTTTATAACAAAAGGGTTCCCCAAAACTAAAACCATCATTTGTACTCAGCTGAAAATATGTAAATATTTACATATAGAAAAATATGATACACATCAGAAAGGGTGCAATCGTGTATAACTCTGAATTTAATTTGTATATGCTGTACAAAAGCAGTGCATACCATTTCTTATCATTCCTTTCTTGAAGCCCTACTGCAATGTGATATTCAGCTCACACTATGTATGTTCTCACTATATAAAAGGCTGCTGACATTGGCTCTTTTAAAACGTCTTGGACGCCTACACTACCTGTCGTTCATTTGTAATCAGTTCAGCCAGGCTTCCATTGCCTTAGTCGAGCCTGTTAGCCAGATGTTAACACTTGATCTGTTACTTCATATATCTTTTTGGACACAGTGTCTTTGCAGTAGTACTGCTGTATTATTTCATTGCAGTACTCACTACAAAGGTATGGCGCACAATGCGGAAGGCAGGAGACGGGAAACGTTCACTTACGTCGACCAGGTAGTCGAAGACTCGAGAGTGGAGAGCTTTGGACAAGGCGTCCCTGGTGTAGCAGGCCTGCTCCACATTAAGAGTCACGTTGATGGTCTCCGACTTCCCACCCCACTTGCCATCCATCTTCCTGCTGGTCAGCTTCTTCTTCAGCCTGGTCTGGTCGATTCCCAGCAGGAAGGCAGGGAAAGCCAGGACTGTGGAGACACAGCAGAGGGCGTTAGGAGCTGCAACAAATCATCCAGCATGCTATCGGACAGTGACTGATGTGCAGCTGTGCCACTGACTGACCAGTGATCAAGTTTAAGGTAAAAAAAAAGAAGAGGTCAAGCTTTGTAAATTAGACTGCTTAAATAATCCCCATTTTATTTATTTATCAAATAAATAAATAAATAAATAAATAAATAAATAAATAAAGCTTATGATCAGGGAATGCTCTGACCCACTAGTGCCCGGAGAGGCAGGCAGGGGAGCAAAGAGATGGCACTCAGATGTTTGACACCAGGATGTAGACAGTTGTAGACAGGCTGCAGAGAGGGCATGAAATGGGGAGAGGAAATACAGAAAGGTATGATAGAGAGTCACCCAAACAGAACAAAGAGCTGCTTAATACCATAAGGACCAAAAAGATTTTTAAAAAATCCTATTTGAGAAAGGGGGTGAAACAGGAAACATTGCATAGTGATGCAACCCTGCAAGTCCTGTGCTTTAAAAAATGCATATGCTCAATATGGTCATTCAAACTCCAAAGTCTGGCTACAGAACTACAGAAACCTGTTTAATCCCAGCCCTAGTAAATTTTTCATTGCAAAAGAAATATAAGACATACTAATCTGGTAATCAGCTAGAAACACCCTGACAACAACAGGGCTTCATTTATTCAACTCGACTCATAACAAACAATGATGCAAAACAAAGCACTGTGCTCCTCTTATCAAGCACATGACCACAAATCCTGGAACTGCTTTAAAAATACACCCATGTGCAAACAGTAGTTATCTCCATACAAGTGCAGTGTGGCAGGGAGGAATCAGAGCATAAAGAAAACGCCTTGATAATTATTATTGTTAATCATTTTTTTATATGCAAGACTCATGAACTGCACAACCACACCCCATGAAATCACTTAGCCTGTACTCTCGTCATAAAAATGGTCATTTGTTTATACAGGTCATATTGAAGCCACTGGGTAACAGAATGACTTCATTTACATTGGTTGTAGACAGACACTGATTATTAAGGCAACATTCCCCAAAAATGTATTTGCCATTTTCAAAAGAGCTCCTGGCATGCACAGTTTTTTTTAACAAAAATTAAAAACTCTAAATGCATACAGCATTGCTAATGAATGTTCACTGCTTATAGTTACTTTCAAATGCCAAACCATGCTGTTCTTTTCTCTGAGAAAGCTTGATAGGACATTCAGATTGGGAAATGATGAATTAGTAAAGGAAATAGCGAGCTGATCTGTACACTACTGATATAGTACTGAACTATTATGATTGCACAGGCAGGCAGCTCAATGTTACAGCAAGGCGGCAGTGCTTCCTGGTTCCATAGCGGTAATGAAAGGGTTACGCACACTCTTCGCTCTCCACAGCTGCATAGTTGCCAGCCTCTTTGAAGCTGATGTTCCCCAGGTGCAGGACCCCAGCTACGATCTGCAAGACCAGCGCCTGCTCCTCAGCAAAGATCCCGATCACATTCATGGCATGCTGCAGGAGAGGGAAAGCCAGAGTCAGTGGACATCCCCACTGCGCTGACACGCAGAGCAGACATCCCCACTGCGCTGACACGCAGAGCAGACATCCCCACTGCGCTGACACGCAGAGCAGACATCCCCACTGCGCTGACACGCAGAGCAGACATCCCCACTGCGCTGACACGCAGAGCAGACATCTCAACCACCTTGTGATGAACAGGTAAATTAATATTTTTAAATAAATTACCTCAAAACCAAGCCCTTAAAAACTGCCACAGCCAGATTTTTTTTTTTTTTTTTAATATGCTTTATCATACCTCTCTGTGCTTTACAATGCTTACCTATGCTTTATCATATCATACATTGCTATGCTTTTACTATGGGAATCTTTTATAAAGCAGCACCCCTTCAGATTGTAAGTTATTCTATGATAGTCACTGAAGATCAAGACATTGCACACCCTGCTCAGCACTTACCAGAGTCTCGTGGAAGTCACTCTTGTCGTTAATGTCGTCGACCGTGTAGGACCCAGACTGATTGAGGTAATAGTAGTAATCCAAGCTGGTGATTCCAAGACTGCTTTTCTGCTCGGCACTGGCCCCTTCAATTAACTGCATTATACAAACAGAGAGTCAATAGCCAGAGGTAGCATGTTACCGTTTAATAGAAATACTACCTGACTCCGTTACACAAGAACATTTCATCTCTCCATTTTATTCATTTTATTCATTATATATATAATATTATATATATATATATATATAATATCTATATATATATATATATATATATATAATATATATTATATATATATATATATATATATATATATATATATAATATATAAATGTCCAGGAACCTCAATAATGTCTGCAATATAAAAGCAGGGATGAGTAAGATTCATTTCACAGAGCCCTGGTTTCTTACCTGGTAAAATATATGGAAGCTGCGCTCACCAGGATTCCTCATAACAACTCGGGATTTTTCTAACAGGAAGTTGGAGATTTTTCCACCATCTGGCTCTCCTCCTGGGCTGAACTGGATTTCAAAGTACTTTCCCTGTGACAAGGAGCAGTGCTTTTAAAACTGGAGGAGGAGGGCCTCTGACCCAAACAAAAGCGTGCGACTGCTTCACAAAAATGAGCAGGAATGCTTATCCCTTCTTGAAATCCTGGGCATTACTTTTTATAACCTGTGCTTTCACCATGCTTTTAACTTGCTTAAATACACTTTGATATGCTTTTACCACAGTATAACACAGTCAACTTTTAGAAGGGTAAGAAATCCTTGGATTATTTATCATGGACGGATTTATCATGCTACAGGTATAGTTATACGATATCCCATGCTACTAATTCAATAGATCAAAATGCTCCAGTGAAATTTCAAGGACAGCAAATAGAACAAGCTGCAAGCTTATCAGATGAGAAGAGAGAAGCTATTGGTCACTGTGTGTGCTCAACTACCATTTAGTAGGGAGGGAGGTCTCAGGTTTCACATCAGGGTTATTTCAAACAAATTTCCAATGACTAGGATTAAAAAAAAAAATTATTAAATAATACGATTGTACTCTCAAACAAATGTGATTTTTTTATTGTGCAGTTTATTAAATAACTTGGGAGAGCCTGGAAAGGAAGAACCAAACCGTTCCCTTTTTTAGCCACAAGCCTTCAAAAAAGGAAACATGACCTCTTGCCCATTTATTTTTCGGTACAGATTGTACATAATGGAAACCAAATTCAAACTCAAACAGACATGCAAATCAAAGCATCTGAACCCCCCCCCCCACAAACACACAAATAAAACAAACATGGAACTCACAAATCTGCTAGAGTTGTTGTTTCTCACTGTCTTTGCATTGCCAAAGGCCTCCAGCAAAGGGTTAGACTGGAGAATAATGTCCTTCACATGCTGCAGTGGGAGAATAGAGAGGGGTTACTATAACACAGAGAGAGCAAGAACACACCATTGTATATTGTTACATATCCAGTATGACTCACTGATTGTACACCGCCTTAGCAAGGCTACGGTCTGGAATTCATTATTGTGATAGACTTGGCCTTACTCATTTCAAATCAGCCTAGTTTCTTTATATTATATTTCATAACGAGTGAATGTAGGAACATTGTGTCACATTTCAAATAATATTTAGCCATAGTAGCTTGGCAGCAACCAGCATATCGGCGTTACTCCCCGCTTTTGATTTGATTTGCAGCTACAGTGTTCTATGTTCAATCAGAAACTTTTCGTGGAGCAAATATCATTGACCTAAACCAATGGAACCTGTAGCAAACCTCTTACTAATAGTGCTGACCATGCTGTGAGGCTTCTTGAAGATCACAAGTGTACATGTGATGACAATTTTCCAGTATAAAAGATAAATGACCATCATAGCCATTGCAACTTCTAAAATATACTTGAGGAACTATACAATGTGACATTGAGTCCAGTCAATGTGAAGCCCTACAATGGAATGGGGAGTTCATATTATACAAAATGAGCAGCTATATTAGATGCAAGAGGAACAGAAGAGAGCACTGACGCCCCCCACCCCCCCGCCCCCCAAAAAAAATTAAATAGTTTCTTATGCGTGTTTTTGAAAAAACAGGTTGTTATCAGCAGGTGTATATCTATACAGTGCATATCCACCTAATTTTATCACAATGATAGTTGTAGGTCTATATTACACCTTTCATGTGTCACCTCCACACAGTTACTTATACTGTACTACTAGTGTAATACACCGAAAGGCAATTTTCGGAGGAATAGAGAGCACAAATGTAAAACTTTCAAAGCTGTTGATCAATTTGGAGCCAGCGTGCTCTGATTGATTGTAAAATCTTAACAGCTTCCAAAGGGCTCAATCCATCAGGCAGCACTAATTTGGACAGGGCATCTGGTCTGCAGAACTGAGAACAGATGGTCAGGACTGGTGTCAGAACGGGGGCCCAGCACTTGAACAGTGCAGGCAGGGAAGACAATAGACAAGACCCTGAAGTGAAATGTTTGCATGGGTCCTGATGGGTGACAATGGCAGTGAACTGGGTGACTTTGATCTCTTCTCCAGCAGTCCATGTGCCAACAATAGCTGAAGACGATTTTTTTTTTTTTTTTATACTCTTCGGAGCACATTCAAATTAACAGAAAATTGAGAGTAGAGTTACAGAAGTTTAAAAGCAATTGGTAAGAGGTCAAGGTTAACCGTTTATAAACAACAATCAAACCAGGCTGTACAATAACAACAGCATTCAGTTACAGGTCAGGTATCTACAAATCACATAACCAAGATCCACACAGAAATATTCATGGCTCATTCCACATTGTCAGTCTGCAACAGCAAACTTCTTTACAGTCCTAAAAGACTCCCTAATCTCTAGAGTGCCAACTCAAACAGAGCAGTATTGCTTTCCTTTGTCGTGACCTTTCCAGGTTATAAACAAACAAGCAAACAAGCAAAACACCGGGTCGCCTCAAAGGACGCTGGTGCAATTAGGAAGGCAGCAAAGGGAGTCTTACCTGAACTTTGGGCCCACCCCCTGAAACTCTGGAGATGTAGCTCATGATATACTTGGCAGCCACAGTCTTCCCAGCCCCGCTTTCACCGCTGGAAGAAAAGGAAGATTAAAACCGTCTGTGGGATATGGGGCATGTTCTACCCCTTTCCTATACTGGCATTTCCTTGGCACTCTGCTTCCGAATCCCAGCACAGATGGTGCAGTCACAGGAAAGCCAATTACATCAAGTATACAACTTCATTAACTGCTTCTGAATCGGGTATGTCATCAGACAAAACTCCGGCCATCTCAGCATTTTGTTAATGTCTTCTGTATTTGTTTAATAGCCCAGACGAAGGACGGTGCAGACCTCTACACTTAACCAGATCGACAGTCAATAAATAGACATACTGTCCAACTATTACACCCTAACTTCCATGACCCAGGAGGATGGACCTCTCCTTCTCTTTAGTAGATTTCCTGCATGTTCATTTATTCAATTATCTAACAGGGAATAACATATACCAAAATACACGCACTCTACTTGGTAAGTGGCCAGACAGTGTATCCACTGCATAACTCAATCAAACCACATGTTTTGTGGGCATTTCTTCATTTGTTTTTTGTATGTCACTAGAAGTCATTATTTGTATAAATTTCACTTTTCTATTAAAATCACCATAGTGAATGGATCATTCACATTCAAGAATCTGACCTTCCAGCAAAACATGTGGTTTAAAAACACACACACACACGTTAATGGAACCCCAAACTTATTTGCAAACTGTTTTAGCTGAATATAATTCAAGCTTGGGTCTACCTTCGAAAGAGTTCACCTTAAAAAAGTATAACAGTCACTACATACCTCCTGTACTTAGAAACACGACATCATTTGCATTATATTGCATACTGTATATCAATAGGAAAATCACTGTGCTGTTTTTTTCTTTCGCCCCACTCGTTCCTACTTGTGTTCTAAATATATCAGATGTCAGCTGTTCCTTCTATCGGCATTGTGATTTAAGGACAACTTAATTTGCCTTTTTACTGCTCACACAAGCACTGCTACTGCATCTCACTACCCAGCAAGGTCTAAGTCGTGCATTTCACATTAGGGTATGCCTGCTCTGATATTTAAATGGATCAAGACAAAGACCATCTCCTATTGGCAAAATGCCTGCTTTAGATCAGACTATCAATACAGTAAACTCCATCCTTGTGACGAAATCCCCAGTGGAACCACTCCCTGTCGGTCCCTTTCAATCAAGAGTCGACCTGAAGATCTCCGAGTGTTGTGCTAACACTGGTCCGAAGAAGAGAGATTTCATTACATGATAAACAGAATGTTTTTTTAAGTTTTGGCATGGTAATTTTAAAGTAAAAAATAATCCTAAAAAACAGATTACTTCAAAACACAGAGCTGAGTAACCTGCAGACATTGAGGGTCCTTCTTGAACAAGAACAGAACAGTACAAAACAAACAACAAATTGTTTATTACAAATGATCCTAGCTGCAGCAAAGCTGTTACTTGAAAGTTCGATTTCTTTCAGACAATTTGCCCATGCACTTGTTGCTGAAGAGGCAGTGTTGGTAAGTGATGAATTTGGTTCTGACATCAAAAAGAAGAATTATGGCCCAACGTAAAAATAAGCAAGACATCACAGTGATGCGGTATCCTAGAGACGTTGTATAACTTCCGTTAAGAGAGAAAAGGGTAACACACAGAGAACACCAATGTTATCTGCTCCTGAGCAACGACCCCAACTCCCCCCACAATGTTTTAGTTAATCAGACTTCTAAACAATGACCACATATCCACCATCTATTCCAATTCATTACTACTTTCTATATACACCAATATCTCCCTTTTAAAAGTGTCTACACTTTAACTGTAGTAAATTAGATAGATTTAACTATCCCGCATGTTTACATACATTTCAAACTGCTTCAATAGATAATGAATACAGTCTGAAAGTGCCTATGTGTATAAACAGCAGAAAAGCTGTTAGGACTACTATTCTTAATTTAGCCAATTAGTTGCCCGTTAAGAGCTCTTGTTCTGCCACTCTGTAGTCCATCACTGGAATAAATAGACGGAGCTGTTTGTGCTCCCTGCTCAGTAACTGCAGTAAAAATTCAAACCTCAAAAAAGCCTGGAGTGGTTTGTTTTGCGAGATTTGGAAGAGGAGTTAATGGTTCTGTTTTTAAAACAGCACAGAGGTGGTTAACGTGGTAGACCCAGAATTACAAAGTAGTCATACAGCAGTCACATTGTTTACTTCCTGTCAGGCCTGGACAGGGATGTCATCTACTTACTGTAACAATGCAGCACTCCCTGGATCAAAATTCATCTTCAAGATCTTTCAGAATCAGAAAGAACTGAGACAAAAGGGTAATAGAAGCCGATCTCGACCCCAAGAGAGGTCAGAACGGCTGTCCAATCATGGGCCTTCTGGGTGCTCTGACCTTGAATGGGCTGAAAATCAGATTGCGTCTTACAGCACCCTACACTGTATTAAATGAGACAGCTCAAATTAGAATAATTAAACTGGCTAGCTAATCATGACGAAGTTTGGTTTTTCAGAAGGGCGTTTCCGTGCTGCATGGAAATATCTCCATTGTATTTTTTAAAAGCAATTAGTTTATGACGGAGTTCCAAGGAAATGCCCTGTTTCTCATGAGACTTAAAAGGCAAATGTCAGATTTACAAGTGGGGGGGGGGGGGGGGGGGGGGGGGGGGGGACTTTCCGATGAATGAATATCATGTTGTGGTATCTTTAGATACTGCCAAGCAGAAAATTTGGGAAATAACTCAGAATCAGCTGGAAGGGGGGGGGGGGGGGGGGGGGGGGGGGGGGGGGGGGGGGGGGGGGGGGGGGGGTCACTGGCAAGCTTTACTTGAAGGACTCTGCAATTTGAGATCCTCCAGTCTGTTAAAGTCCAGTTTCTTTATGGGAAGTGTTATTTCTGTATTTTATGTCATTAAAATACTAGTTTCTAGAGTGGCTATATTCATTGCTTTTTCAATTAAGGACAGAACAGAATTAAACATTTTGACATCACAGGGTTGTGCATGGTGTGCTGATATGTGCGGTGCTCCTATGTCTGGAAATTTGACTGAAACGGGGAAATCACGTGGGCTAGAAATGTGTCATTTTAAATGCACTGTAGAAAAATGTAGAAAAAACAACTGAACGTTAACAAGAAAAAAACGTTAACAAGAAAAAATAAAACAAAACTCTACTAACCATCTCAAATTGTTAATTTCACAGAGGGCCTCACTATACTGATCGCACCCACAGCTTTGTTTTGCTAACCTGCTTCATCACTATGCCACGTCCATTCTTTTTATGCAGGATACTCTAACGACAGCTGCTTGCTCTGCAATAACAAGCAAAACTGCTGAATTAGGACCGACTCATCATGAGGTAAACTCTGAGAGCCAAGCCACAGCACCTCCTGGAAGATAAGACTGAGGCATCAGTTTCTCTTAGCACCCTTTTAATAACCCATATCTAGAACTGCAGCTGAATAAGCTTCCTGATGCAACAGCACTAGAATTATACATCTGCACCATTCTGTACTGGACTGGACTTCCACTGTGGTCTTGAAGCTACACATTAGCTCTCGATGGGTGGTCTCTCATTCTCTAGCACAATTTTGTGAAATGAAATACGCAGTAACAATGTAACAATCAGGAATCCAAACCGTGGCTTTCTCTTGTGCAAATCAAACCCATGTTCTTTTTTTTTTAAATCCTCAGAACAATGCTGTTGTCTCATCCATATTGTGTAGCAAGCATGCTGCACATCACAACAAGAACCATTGAAACATACAAAAACAGCAGCTGCGATGCATCACATGAAACAAATGATGTATTGCTGCAGAGCTAGAACTACAGACAAACATAACAAAGGATATGTATCATAAGAAATCTGCTTCCTGACACAGTGTCTATTTCTCCATTCATATAAAACATAAATTAATGTACCAGAAAGCAATAGTGAGCATCAGGGCCCTTGAATGAATTCACTGAAGTTTTTATTTAAAGTTTGCTTTTTCATTTAGACTAAAATGGTGCAATCACAGCACTGGGGTAAATGCTTAGTGAAAATATTACAAGAGCCTAATTATTCCTTATTCATAAGCCGTTAGAATGTCAGCGATTACACTGGGTTACTATACATTTACTGTGATGAATATGGCGCAATGACATTCCATCCTTTGTGGGTGATGCTGTATGATTAATACCAGTGGAAATTCATTAGCACATGAGTGCCTTAGTTCCTCTGCATCTTGGTTTCTAATAAGACAGTTGCAGGAAGTGCAGGTCATTACTATATTGTTAAACTGGATGCTCATAATCAAGAAAAAAAAAAAAAAACACACACTGCACATTGTGTTTGTGAGGATCTCACTGATGTAAGTCAGTGCATACCAAAAGACACATGAGACAACAATGAAAGACATAATCTGCTTGTGATCCCTTAAGCATTTTAACATTTACTTTCATGGGCTGCTCCTTATACAACACCCAGTTCTGACTACACACAAGGAGTGGACCAATTTACCTGATGATGACACACTGGTTTTCTCTGTCAATGATCATGTTTCTGTACATGTTGTCCGCTAGTGCATAGATGTGAGGAGGATTCTCATATTGGGCCTAAAAGGCAAAAAAACAGAAAATTAAAATAATGTAAAAAAAAAAAAAAAGAGAAATGACAAATAGGACAGAAGCCTGTAATTCAACAGTTTATGTCTTTTCAGTACAAACAAACAATAACAGCCAGCAGCACGCAGCTTCTCCAGGATTCAACAGCCAGACACATGTGCTTTCTGATGATGGCTGTTCTGGCCAATGTGAAGGACTGAGAGCCAGGAGTTCTGTAGAAGTAATTTTACCATTGTGTGCCTTCCTGGCACCAAGCTTAAAACAAAAAAAAATCTACAATACACAAGTACAGGCTGCGTGCCCAGGTTTCATATCTGAAGTTCATTCCTGCCTTTTCCCCGCAGGAATAGGCAGAACCATCTTTAAAACAGTTCTGAACTCTACTCACCGCTCCCTGGTACATTTCCACTTCTTTCTCTCCAAAGTAAGGCATCTGTTTGAACGGGTTCACGGAGATGAGCACAGGCCCGATGTATGTCTGTGCCACTAACGTTAAGTTCAATTTTCTGAAGATACATTTCTTTGCACAGCAGTATATTACTCGTTCACTAGTGTTCAAAGGCACCGCTTGTTTTTCACTGGGAGGAGTTCAGCAGTGCAAACGGGATGCAGCTAGGTGGATACGACCTGCGACGCTGAAACGTAACCAGTCAGAGTGCTGCTTTGTTTTGTTTTTGTGTATTTTGGCGGAGACCACGGGAGCTGAAGCTACCAGAGCCAGCACCGGCACTGCCACCACAACACAACTGTATACATCTCCACAGAGCAGCAACCCCTGCACCCTGGACACTGTTGTTTATTGTCTGGGACGTGAAGTGCCTGATTCAAGTCCCCAGTACCACTGATAGTAGAGTGGGAGCAATTATTTACACCTCTGTTTGGACATTATGTTCTTCCCCACACCACTCACATCCAGACACAGGCATATAAGAATTCACTCCAATCCCACAAAAATGATTTAATAGGTCTTGTTATTAGCAGTGAAAGTGTTTCTACAATGCTGAAGTTGCAATTGAAATGAACATTTGGTCTGTAACAAAAACGGTTTCCTGTGTTTTACATACTGGTGTCTCTGGAACACAATCCCCTTGTACTCAGTACTCAAAAAGGAACCAGCATTTCCATTTTGAAAAACACAATTCTAATAACTTTACGACAGCTCCTACGCTTTTTTCTGCAGTAGCTTTTTTATATTGGTGGTAGAGATGTGTGCATCATAAATGATCTCATTCCCTCGAGAAATGAGCTCAACTCAAAGACTTCTCCATGAAAACATTGCCCCGTTTGTGTTGGGTTGAAAAGCCACTTCCAGACACAGCCAGTGAATACGCTGGTATAAACGAGCAGCAAGAATTCCAATCCCTGACTGACAAATAAAGACTGCATTCAGTGGCCACTGCAGTAGTCCCCAGCTGAATCGGTACAGGGTGTCACACTTTCATTGCTGCTGTTTTGACAACAATTACGGCACTGATTAAGGGATTTAACTCCTGTGTCACAGCTAAGCTGCATTAAACTTATGCCTCAAAATATTTTCTTACATGTGACAAGATTCAGCTGGTCTCAATGAACAAAAGTTAACAAAACGTAACATGAATAACACAACTTAAAATATACGGGAGAGAGAGAGAGAGAGAGAGAGAATTATATGACAGACTTTGCATAAAAACACTGTAAACCATCATGATCCTGGAGGGCTATTTCACTCCAGGTGTAAACAGATACAAAGACATAATTTACTACTTCAGGGTCTGGATGTAGGTTTAATTTGTTGAATTAAACAATTCAGAACAGGGTTGGAACAAAGACCAGACCAACTTTGGCCACCCCTGCTATAAACCCATTGGGGGACTTGATAGAAAAATATACAAAAACAGTGGATTCTGTGTAGGGGAAATGGGGAGCAATAGGTAGAGTAGGCTGAAGCTGGATAAGAACAGTATAGACCTGCGGTATCTAAATGTAGGAGTTCAGTACAGTAGGTTGTGCATTCCTCCTTGCAGGCTTCCACACTCACAGGCTCAGGTTAAACACAATACATTGAAACTCCCTGCTACCCCTATAGCTTCAGGTTAACAGCTACTTCGTTTTTCAAGCAACATTGAGGTTTTTAATCCAGCAATTAAATGCTTTTCCAGATCTCCACGTCTGCTGAAGAAGCTCTTGAAAACCAAAAGGAAAAGCTAAGAGAGGGCAGCATTAAGCCCAGCGGAGGCCAGCATGCCGCTTCCTGCCCTTTGTCCCAGACAGAAGCCTGCACGTGGGAGGGGTTTCACAAAAAGAAATTAATGAGTCTTTGACAGGCTGCTCCACAGTCACGTTCGGGAGCGCCAAGGAATTCAGCTTTAGTTTTAAAAAGTTCCCTGGGGTGTTGTTTAGCAATTTTAAAAATATCCTCACTAAACCAGACTAATTATGTCTCACCAACAGCTGATCTTGATGCCGAATCGGCAATTATTCTTCCACAGAAAAGCTATTTTGTGCAAAGGGATTAAAAACAACAAGGGCTTCAATATAATTTACCGTTTTCTTAGTGGAAGCTGGTTACTTAACCACATCTTAAAAACAGGAGTAATAAAGGTTTTTAGAGCTATTCTCTGTTATTTTCTTGTATGCACTTTTCACTGCCCTTCATTGGTTTGGGTTTGCAGTTCTTACAGAGCCGTTCCCTCCACTTTGTTGTCTGCAGCTGCTGTTGTTTTTACTGCTGAACTAAGCGGTCGTTGAACAATGACATTATAAGAACTGACGGCTCAGAATCCCATTTTACCGAGCGCTCGGCTAATAAGACAGCAGTGCATCTTACTGTCGGAAATGAACATTTTGGAAGCTTCTGAAAAGGATACAAAGATGTAGTCGTCCATGTAGCGTTTCTTCAGGTTTTCCACAATCGAGTCCTCTGTGATCTTGGAAAGCAGGACCATGTCATCCACGCCGCTGTGCTTGACATTGTGGCTCTGCCAGTGGTACCGGTGGCTTTTACTCCCCTGCAAGGAAACGACAGGAACAATCAGACAATCAGAGATGGGACGGGGGTCTGTTTATCTGATCTAAAACATCAGTGGACCTAAATACCACCACAGGGAGGCTGTACAACAGTCAACTGTTGAAATGTCTCTAATGAACTCTATTTCCTAGACTCTGAGCTCTCTTTTAAAGCAAGCACAAAGGAATTTTCACAATGGTACAATACAAAAAAATGCTAATTATGTTTAATAAGCCCCAAGGTGCTCAGAAAGGTAACTCCGGACCACGAGTATTACAATCTCACATTGAGCACACATAGCTCTGAAGTCTGCTTGCTCAGCTTTTTTTCTTCTTTTAAGTCTGTTCTCCCCAGTCTAAAAACCATGTTTGTTTTTCCCTCTAGTGTCACTGATTCATGTTTCACAGTGTGCATGAGCCACAGACTTCTGGGTGAGGCTGTTGTGACTATGAGACACAGTCAGCAATGTATATAAAAAGACCTGCATGAATCAACTGTAGGACACGGCCAACTTTTATTTAGAAGCTGCTTTTGTTGAGAGGTTGATCTGCTTCATATAAAAACAAGAGAAAAAAAAAAAAGGATTCTGTCAAATTTAGTAACTGAACCATGAACAGTACACAACACCTAACAACATACAATGCATGTTGGTGAGACGAGAGGAGGTTAAAAGCTCTGTAATCAGAAATGTAGGCGAGTTCTTTTGCATAGTGGTTAATACGCTCTCTTGCAGTGCGCAAAGTTTCACGCCCAGTCTCCGCCTTCTTACATATGCTATTATAATACTGTACGATAGTATATTGTATTTTTCTAATATCTCTAAGCTGTGCTCTTGGTGACAAATGGGTTAAAGCCATTCCCTGTAGCACTACCCTATGAATGTTCACAGGTTCACAGTTACCGTCCCAAAGAAGTAGAACTAGCAGTGGAGAAGTGATTTCCAATGTGAAGCAGCACAGCTAAATGTTCACAATAATGACTAGCCATAGAAAGCATTCACATACATTACATGCACTTCTATTTACAGGCTATTCATATTCTACAGCTAGAATTGCTGGAGAAGTAAAGTATATGTTTTGTTTATTACTAGAATTGAAGGGTGTGGATCAATTTTATAGAGAGTGCTTAGCTGGTAGAGGAAGGAATGTTTCTTTGTGCATTTTTAAATGGAATGCAAGTTGAAATACCTATTTAAATTAGTTTCCAGGCAGTAACGATTAACAGGTTTTACAAGGTGTAAACATCTGCTTTCTCTTGTGCTGCCAGCAAACGCAGCGAGATTCCTGAAAGACTGTGTCAGAGATAAGCTGACGAGTTATAAAAGGAGGGTAGATGTTGACCGAAGCAATCTCCACACACTTCTGGGATTCATGCAAATCAGTCGTATAATATTTAGATAAGATTTTTCCGATATGGCACTCAGTAACTTTAAGGTGGCATTACTTCCATTACCAGACATTAAGCAGCAGAGACCCAGCACCAGCCGAGAAAGTGGTTCTCTTTCAGAAGCAGCAATAACCTGCTGTGTATTGCGTTCTGGTACTATTTCATACAGGCAGCAGCTGTGTACCGAACCAAAACTCATATAATATAGAATAAGAAGACAGGGGATTCAAAACAAAAAAATTAACAAATATGCATACTGTAGACTTAGATGGAAATGTATTGGTATGCCAAGTTTGGAACCAGCAGAAAATACAATTTCTTAAGTAAATGGCAGCTTTACTTCATCACTTCAGGATTTCTCTACATAACAGGCGCAGACCAGATGTTGTGTGCATGTGGTATTGACTTTCACCTGTTCGAGCCACTGTAAAGTAAACACTACAGCAGCACTCCAACTAAATAACCCATGTTATGACACTGACACTACAGTACTATTGCTTGGCTCACTAATTCGTTTTCATTATGAAGTCTCCTAGAGCAGGCCTTTCGGAAACAAAAACACACAGCTGATGGCTGCCATGGACACTCCTTTAAGGCTTATATCTCTACTAAGAATTTTCAGATTGGAATAACAGTTAATACAAGATAAAACGTAGAAGGAACAACACAACGCATCATAGCACTTGTAGTAACTTTAACCAGTATTAGGACAGTACTGAGACACAGTGACCTCCTTTACGGGCAGTAGCGTATGAACAGGTGGAGTTGTATTTATTAAGTATTTCTCCTGTACTGAATGGAAATGGTTCTTGGTTGAGCTCCCAAAGTGTTACCATAACCAAATAGTGTGTTGATATATCAGAGACACAGATTTGGAGCATGATAATATTTATTAAGCGTTACCTATCCGCTTGTTTCTCTAAAATAACTGTTGCTTGGCCCCGGCAGTCTTTATGCTGTGTCTAACAGGCTAGAATGACATCAAAAACACCTGTACGGTCACAAGCCTGTATTGAATTCAATACCAGTAGTCCAAACCTCCATGATGGAGGTACAACGTTAAATGAATGGTACGCCAATAAAAGGGACTTTACAGTACCGTCTCCAGGAGACTAGGTCCTGCAACATATAAAATCACCAGGCCCCACTAAGCTTGATATATTGTGTATAGGTGAGGCTTTATTTAAAAGGAGGGGACAATAACAAGAAGATATTGTGGAGCCCTTACCATGGACATATCATCTGCCCTCCCTAATAGTTCAGATTGGGGTAATACAATGAATTATGAATTGCAGTTAATAGCAAGAAAACTCCTCAAGACTGCAGTCGCTAAGACCACGAAGGCTGACAGTAATATCCCTGAGCACCACAAGACAAACAGAGACTGCATTTCTAATAAGGGAACCACTTCCTATGGCAGAAGAATACGCAACCAAAAGCCTTACATGTCAAAACAGAAATAAAAAGCCTGTTCCATTTCTTCACGTACACTTAAATCACAAGAATACGCTCCTCAATTACCAGTCCAGCTTGCTCCAATGGTCATAAACCAGTTATTACTGCAATTATTATTATTGTTTCCCAAATATGGAATGGTATCTAGTACAGTAATTGGTAACACAGAAGACATTTTTCCCCTTTGGGACTAATACAAAAGGGTGCAGAATGACAAAAGTTATTATAAAATATACACATTTTCTCTTTAATAACCCAACACTTGTTATATACTGCACTGTCCACGTGTTGTTTTTCTTTTTTTTATAGTTCGATACTTCATGAACCACCCTTGCAAGTACATATGGGAATCTTTAAGCGTCTGTGCCAAAAATTGCAAGGCATAATAGATTAATTTCCTAATTTCTTCCAGTTTGATAACATACAGTTTCCAAAATGCAATCCTTCAGTATCTGTGGAATTTCCAGCACCAGCCCAGATCTATAGGCCATCATTTGCTCATGCAAATTCCACTGCCATACATGGAAAGCAAGCAGCCAAGCCCAGGGCACAGGAAATGGCTGTGTTTTTGATTCAGTCTTGAAGGCGGCATTTGTTTAAATTTGTGTTTTTTTTGGACTCGATACTAATCCACACTGTTGCCATTTTAAACATTTTATACATTTGGCAACAGGCTAAACTAACTTCCACCCTCAAGTAAGTGCAGCCAGATCTTCGATAATGTACATTAACGCACACATATGTCAAACTTCTAAAATATATTTTAGACCCGCACATGCATGTACTTCATAAAGATATTAAAAAAAAAAAAAAAAAAAAAAAGATATATTTGAAGTAGTATGTAATCTAATATGTTATAAAAATAACTGAAGCCAAAGCAAACAAGCCAAACATCCGGAAGTAGTTATATAAATTAAAATATAGAAAAATTCATGACTTCAGGAACACCGAAAAATTGGAAATGGTTTCTGTCCCCTGATCACAGAGCGAAGGAGCCTGTCTGTTGAAAAGCACTTTGTAAAGGCTTGTACCCTGTTCTAACTCTCAGACTGTCTGGGGAAACAATCCCCCAATTAATTAGACTGTCCAATTAGAACTTACTTTTTCTAAATCTGGAAACAAAAACAAAACAGATTAATATCAAATTACAGAATAAACGAAGCTATGAATGCAACATACCTCCCTCAGCTGTTTTATTCTCCAGCCGATGTTTTGTGGTTTGGCGAAGCACTCGGGCATGCTATTAACTCAGTCATAGCAGGGTTATTAATTGAGTACTCACTGAAACTGCAGTTTCTTATGAAAGGCCATGCGTTTTTACAGCAGGGTTGTTATCAGATGTCAGTTACCAAAGCTTGATTAATTAACCCTTCAAAGATGCCAACCCTTCTAAACTCCTAAAAGAAAAGCAGTTTGTGCGTTTCCCAGGTCTGCCTTATAGTGACAGTGTAGGGGTTTGGTACATTATTGGCAAACTAGTTATTTTCACTTGGCATTAAACTTGCCATTATAATAATAATGCTCTAAACCCACTGAGGGGATCCAATCAAGGAGGGAGTGTTAAACACACCCTTGTTGCTATATATGTTAAGTTAGAACAGAGTGGGAAAAATATAAAATATGTCCTTTCTGATTGTTTTACAATGATACTGCCTCAGTATTGATTATAATAGGAAACTGTTATCCATTGTTGTGTGTGTTGTGTAAGTGTACATATGAACAGTGTGACCAGTTCAGCATGGGGGAAAGGGGGCAAACTGGTCTAAATTGGAGACTAGTTCATACAGCTGTCCACTGGAGAAGACTGTTTGCAACCAAGTTCAAAGTCAGCTCGGCTCTGGGTGGATGTCTTCCAGGGGGTATGCTGTTCATCCTGCCCCACACATCTTCAACCATCACCCCCTTCCATGAAGCAGTAGTAAGTAGTTCTCACCCAATGAGAATCACCCCCCTCCCATTTACTTGTGGGCTCTTGTTGAGCTGTTGTAGAGCTACAATAGTCCTTATTTGGAATTTAAACATAAAAACAACCCCCTCCCCCCCAAAAATAAAAATAAAACAGTGAAAACTTTTAACCAGAACCCAGCAGGAATCTATTAAAAACATAGGTTACCTCTGATGAGCCAGCACGTTGCAACCACACCTCTAGCAGATCATCATCTGGCAGTGCACTGGTTGACTTGGACAAAGATCTGCTGCAATCTCTCCAGCACTTGTGCTCCCTGGGGACAACAGCATTCCCCTGTGGGTCTGGCCATAGGATGTACCAACAAGAAGCTGGAATAGTCATCAGGCTGCTAGAAACTGCCCTTGATTGTATGCCCCTAAAGCTTTGTTGGAAACTGTGCTAGTGCAGGCAGACTTAAAACTAGTAGGGCAGCCTAAAAATCAGACACACATGGTGGAAAAACTAGTCTAGTTCTGCCAGGTCCAGTGAAAAATCCACCAGTGTTGCCAAGCCTTTTAAAAAGAGCAAGAGGAGGTCTTGCCACAGGAAATCGTGATGCTCTTGGACTGTTCTTGCCCTGACTTCACTGCAATAGAAAAGCAGAACCACGACCAGCGGAGCCAACATTCATTTGGTTTAGCATCAGAATTATTCCAAAACAAAGAGGAGAGCGTGTGTGAGCAGAGTGGTTTGCAAGTAGAGACGGGTGTAGCTTTAAAAACTTTTGGACTTGAATTCTGTTCTTTTTAAAGTGCAGCTGACAGTGAAAACAGAGTCAGTGACAGTATTCTTTCTCCCTCTCCCACTCTAATGATAACAGGTAATGTCCAAGGTAACAACAGAAACAAATACATACAAAAAGTCAATAGCTGGCAAGTTTGTCACCTGGAGATTTCTCTGGCTGTTTCCATTCACTCTGACCAGCGAGTTAGACAAGCAGAGTAAAACAAAACAAATAGAGGTTAATGATATTTATCTTTCATCGCTAGGCAGGCAAACAGAGCGGAATCTGACAATGATCTTTTAAATTTTTTTGGAAGCACTCTGTGACTTGCACTATTTACCGGTTTTGTTTTTGTTTGTTTTTTTTAATTTAGTAGTTTTTATTGTTTTCTCCCCAATTTAGTAATGTCCAATTATTTTTAGGCTCGGCTCACCACTACCACCCCTGCACTGACTCAGTAGGTGCGAAGAGAAACACGCGCTATCCTCCTGGCCGACCTCGCCCTGCCTCCCCCCAGGCACCGCTTGGCCAATTGTGCACCGCCCCCTGGGAGCTCCCATCCTCGGTCGGCAAAGGAATAACCAGGACTGGCGATGTCCAGGCTATAGGGCGCATTCTACACTTCAAGCGGAGCACGTTTTACTGGATGTGCCACTCGGGAGCCCCCCCCATTTAACTGTTCTTTGACTTTAATCTGGCCTAAATTCTACACATTACTTTTTTTGTAATCCTGACTAACCAGATTTTAGCAACTGGTATATTTATAACAGTTGGATAAGGTACACACCCTGATAATGCAATAAGAACTTGTAAAAAATGAGTCTCAAGGGTCCAGAGTGCACAAGGTCCCACTGCATCACTTACTTCTAAAACAACATCACACAAAAACTGGCTACACTTGAATGAGGAATAGGCGCATTACTTTATTACAACGTAATCTGACATGAGCCATGGAGTCTCCCAAACACTTTGAAAACAACTTCATTAAACCTCACGCTATGTTGTCCCAATGGGTAGCATGAAAAGAGCGGTTTATCTCAGAAACGGTTTGTCTTGTTACAAGATCAGAGGCCGAAGACTCATTCTGCATGAAGAGAAATATTCAGTCATAAAATGCCATGCAACAATACCACTAATCCCAACATCTGAAATTCATTAAAAGTAAAACAAGCCTTCTGTTTTTATAATAGCACAGTTATAGAACTACCCATAAGAACTTCAGAAAACTTGAAAATAGTAAGCAATATGTACTATGGAAATATACTTGGCTCTTCCAACTACCATATTTTGCTAACTTTAGGGGATGTGAAATGGGTGGAATTAATTAAATGGAAGGAAGGAAAAGGGAAAAGAAAGAACAAAAGAATGCCATGAAAATAGCCATGTTTCCAAAACCGTATTTTAATTATTATAAATGCCATATTGTTCTACCAATTATAGAGAAACACACACAAAAAATGATATCAAAACTCTATAAATAAATGCTCTTGTGTAGTCCAGACACCAGGAAATCTGATTGTGCTCACAGCATTCACAGCACAAGGAAGCTAATTATAGTACCGATGACCACGGTTTATTTTAAGGAGAAATCACTATTAGACACACGAGTACCTGAGTCACTGCAGTGCAGCTGTTGTAAGTTACAGTAGATTGTAGGAAGGCCACACCAGACAGATCTAACCGTTAACAAGTCCCAAGGGTTCTGCCTCCCCTGGTCTCTATAAAGTACTGCAGTCAGAGGGGGATTTGTTGCTTTACTTCAGCAGAAGCCACAGACGTTCCATTCAAGGGACTGTGCATCGCAGTGAAGCCTGTGAACCAGTACAGTGGGACAGTGATCTAAAATGAGGGGAGTCCTTTTTACTATCTTTCTCTTACATGCTGGGTACAGGGCATGTTTATTTTAAACTATCATTTTTACTGGCTATAGCCCTATTTAGTTTGTTTCAGGTAAGAGCAGTTAATTTATTATAAGGACTAAGGAGTCTTTACATCTTTTAAGTATTTGTTCCTTTCAGATAATTGCTTCACAATACTGTAGGGCTCAAACATTGCAAAGTTTAATCTGAAAAGAGCCCCCAATTGTATGTGCATTAGAACTCTGTTTAGGGAACCTGTGGAGAATCTTGGCACTAAAGACAGTGTCAGCCTACTGCAAAGGGGTTTCATACAAGCCAAACACTAGTAATGTTATTTAATAAGCTTTCGTGTACCCACTTAAAACACAGAAGTTACATCTTAAAATGTACACTGTGCTGTATAGGAAAACTACAGTTTCACAGGTGAAATTTTAACAGCAGTATATTTAAAAGCTAAACTGCAAACAATTGTGACATTCTGAACAGAAAATGGGTTCTGGGTAACAGCCTTCAAACTACGCTGCTTGTGTTCATGCAACTTGAACAGTTTCCCATTACTTCATTGATCATTTAGACCTCTTTATAAAGACCATATTCATCTGAAATTACAAAGCACCCAGTGTCAAAAGTGCTAAAGAAAACAAGCTTCTGAATTTCTGTGAAGCAAGCTAAGGGGTACATTTTAATATACAGTACCATTGACAGAGCAACCTAAAAATGTGTTTTAGAACAAAAATAAATATTGGTATATCAAGCACAATTTCTCCATCCAGTTGACTTCCCACCAACTGAAGATTAAACAAATGGTACACACACAAAAAAAAAAATCAATACACTTTACCATTTAGGAAGAACGCAACTTAACAAAAAACCAAAGTTTGACACAGCAGGTTAGGATTAAAATGGACCCCTACAAAGATCTTTTCATCAAAACGCACAACACATAAAAAACAAGCTATAAAGTATTATTTGTGAGCTCATGAAGGTCCTCAAGATATTTAGACAACCAAAGCAGTAACTGAAGCTACCTAAATTGAGTCCAGCTGCTCTTGCTGCTTTGTCTTATGCGATTAATGTCTATACAACATTATTACAGTAACTTTCATTAGTCATTTTGCAGTTAACTGAGGCTGCTAATATAGTCTACCCCTTTGTAACAATGGTCTGGTACATGTACTAAGAATAAGGTTCTGTGAGGAAACACTCCTTAAAATGAGTAGAAGTTACCACAGCGGCAGTGACCAGAATCAAACCTCTTACTTACTGGAGCCAAATCTCCCCAACAGAAGTCCTCGCATTGCCTACCACAGATAAACACATTCAAAAGACACATTCCCACTCTTTAAATTGCCCAGCTGTAGTTTGAGAACCGTGAGTGCAATCTGGGCCTTCTGCCTGTCCCTAGACCTCGATTGAAGAGCTCTGACATTTAGTCTTCATGTTTTACAGCTTTGGAATTCCCTGCGTATTGTTTATATTTCTAAGATTAATCTTTTAGACCATTCTTTTGTTTAATTGACATGGTACAGCTGCCTTTGGTTTGTGAAGCTCCCTGGGATGCATGTAAAGTACAATAAGGATACCAAACAAATGCAATTGCCATGGTTTGCAAAGCGTTTTTTTTTTTTTTTTTTTTCTCTGTTAGTTCCAAAGAAGGGACAGGAGCCCTGGCTTCATCTCCCAGACACCTGGCTTGTCTTTCAGGCAGACTAAAAAGTACCCACAATATCATTTAAAACTATTAAAATCTGCTGAGATGTGTGTGTGGGGGATTTGAGCAGATGATTTAGTTATTTCCGTGGGAGATGGATTCTACAGAATCGTGATGGGAAAGGTTAAAGCATTTTTTCACTATTTCATTGAAAAATGCATCATAAAACATAAAAAAAAACATAAAAAAAAAAAAATCACTAAAACATCTGCTAAGAGGAGAACACACAACGCCATCTTTATTAAGAGCCTTTCTTTTGAACAGCATAAAACAAATACTTTTCAAAAGACGGTTTATTATAGGATTGACGCATAATTAACAGATGCTACAATTAACACGCTTATATCTGAAAAGAAACACAGTCACATATTCCCTGAAAACACTGTCAACAGGGTATAGGGCCAACATGGGCATGAAGATGAGTTTGAGTTCCTCCATGATTACAGCATTTGACTCCATGCACGTAAAACTGTCCATAGTCATCACAGATATTTAGAGGTCATATATGAGAGAATACGCACCAGGGATACAACTTGTATAACTAAATACTCAAGGAGGATAGCCCATTTTACAGACAATAGTGTGCTATGTGTTGCAGGTCTTTTTGATTTCTTTATCCAGCCTTTGTACGAAGCTTGACTTGGGATCGGATGTCTGAACCTTTCCAGTAAGCGCAATGATATCTTAGCTGCTCTGCTAGTAACCCTGTTCATTATTTATCTGTGACGGTGCTTCGTGGGGCGTACTGCAGCAGCCAGTTATCTGTGCTCAGGGAGTTCTCGGTATGCTTGCTTCCAAGACACAAAATAAACAGGCAGAGCGGGACCCTAGCTGGCCTCAAGGCAGCGTTTCATGTCCAATTGAGGATGTTATGTCTATTTGGAACTGTTCAGAGACAACAGAGAAAAAGGGTTTGATTCCTTTTTATCGTTTTAGAACACAAGGAACAAACGGATTTCCTAGAATAATAATCAGTTTTACCCGTTGTATTAAAAATAGAACCCCAGTAACATTCACGTAAGCCTGTATTGAGATTTCTTTGGGTAAAAACTATTACTGTTTTATTTACCCATCCATCCAAGAATTTATTTCTTATTTACTTGCACCTTCGTTATTATTATTATTATTATTTTTTTTTTTTTTGTATTCCCCCCCCCCCCATCATAGTTGCCCATTTTCTAAGCGCAATAGAATCTCCAGCATGGGCGGTATCAGGAAATACCGGACCTTCCAGGGGCTAAAAGTCCCTCCACCTGTGGCGTCGGGCCTCATTACACCCTTGGACGGTCCAGTATTGTCGGGTCCTACGGCTTACATATTCTCCTTCAAGCTTAACCATACATAATATGTAATGTATTTGTTCTGACACTTCATATTGATTATTACAATAAAAAATTAAGCACAGCGTATTAATTCTGTTCTAAAATTACAATACACTTTTTTTTTTGATCTACTGTAAAGCTTCAAGGTGTAAGATCAAAGGGCCATCTCTTTCGCTGTGCTAATACCTTTTATTAAAGTGTGAAGAACACAGTGCCTCAGTCGGGACAGGGGGACATATGCAGCAAAATCCAGGAGGCCTCAATATGTGTGAAAGAACAGTAAATCAGCCTGACTTCTTCAGTTTACTGAACATGGTCCACATGCTATAGTGAACCACAATGATGACAACAGCAAAAATCGGTTTTAACTGCTTTGGAGGGAGCCGACAGCAGTGATAGAGAAGAAGGAGGAGGAGGAGGTGCTTCTGAGCTGGCCCAAGCAGCTTTTTCATTTCTTCAGGAGGAGGTTCACAAGTCTGTCAGTTCGTGATTTTACTTAAATAACAGGCCACACCCATTTGACCTGGAGATTGATCGAACTACACTATTACTAAGCACAGGTAGTTTTGTCCAGGTACCACTTAATTTATTTATACATTTTTAACAACAACTATTTGGAAGCTATTGACAAAATAAATTCTGATTGGCCTTACAAAAAAAAAAAAAAAAAAAAGATTTTGGATTGAACTGAATTCTGTTACAAATGGACTGCAAACATCTGCACATTTGAAATTTGTCAAAACAGTTGTTTCCACAACTTACAAATAGATTATAATGTTGTCCTATATTATAATAATTATGGACTGAGGGCACACAAAATCTTTGTGGAAGATTTTAAACAGTCACAAGTGAAATAAACAGGGAATATGCCCTTTGAGATTTACAACAGAAGGAACAAGAAAGATCTCACTAGTTACAGTGATTAAACTTCTGAGCACAGTGAATTACAAAGGAAGCAATGCTTTGTAATCAATAAACTAAATGCACTTTGGCTAATCTTAATCGTGATGCTCTTCTGCCTAATGAGTACTTGAGTCAGGAGAGGCTGTTTGTGTCAGTTGGTAATAATAGCCAAGACCCGTCCAGCATGTGTTGCAAATGAAGTGCAGACCTCCTCACTCGGGATGTTACTGTGTGTGCACCTCTCAAAAGGATCTGCTAATGTAAACCATATGCTGTCATACTGACCTACTATTCAGCATCTGGCACAGGGCAGGGCTATGACTGATGCTACTGTCTGGTGCTCCAGACAGTGCCGGGACGTATTGTTTTATTAATGTTAGAATATTCAGAACATGCTGCCTGAAACCCTCTTGGTCAAAAAGGAGAAATCTGCATCTATATCGATAAGGACACGAAACACAAAATAAAATCGGTCTTGTTCTCATAAACGGCGATAGTACTGCTGCTCGTAATATTTTGTGTTTCCCCGCTCAAAAAGTCCTTCTCTTTCACCTCTTTTGCACATCCAATGCAAATGCTGCTGCAAGCTTGCAGGGAAGCGCACTGCAAAAATGGACGCAGTAGTTCTCTGCTTTAATGACACACACTCTCAGCTTTACAGAGTTCAAATTGATGAAATTCAAAAACCTTACAATACCAAAGCTTGTGGGTTTATTCTGTAAAAATAGGCTTTTAAACATTTTAATGACTTCTGAAGTCTTCTGTAGCCAAGTTCCACAGTGGTTGCCTCAATCCACAGCATAACTTAATACTAAACACAGTTTTTCTGTACTTCTAGGTAATAGTGGAATGGTGGAACAGCCAAAGGGTGGAATTGAATTGCCAAAGTACATGCACTGTCCTTAAAATAACCCAATCTACCTCGGGGGTTGAAGTCAGTGACTTCGCCCCATGAGCTAAAGAAGTCAAGCCATTCAGCTGACAGGTAAATCCTACTCATCAACCACAAACTTTCTACTGTACTTTAGTAGCCTGAAAAGTTCTCTGCAGTGCAGCGGTCACTCACAATCTAAGTAGGCCACAGGGGTTATTGTTACACGTGTAACTTGAACACATCCTGTACAAGGATTTTGTACAGTTACACATACAGTGCAAGCTTGGTTCCTATTGATTTTCAAGGAAATACATTAAACAGAAGTAGATTATGCTCATCATCTTCTGCAAAGACCCTGTGCTGATGCTAATATGATGTTGCTCTAGAGGTCTGGTTTTACAGTGCAATAAGAACAATGTAATTCTGGTTCTGCATGCTGCATCTAACGCATGTCATCATTCATCTGGAGAAGCAACCTGCTTATGAGGAGTTGAATTATCTATGCTGTTCTTAATACTGAATAGAACTTTAAGTAAACAAGTGAGTTGTGCTTCTATGCACAAACTGCAAGGCAAGATCGCAGAAGAATCCAGGGAAAGAGGTCATACGCATGTCTATTATGTTGAAGCAAATACACACCCTTGTACATCTAGTGGGAATGGTTGTCTTTAATGTAGATACACGTTTTGAAAAGGACTGTATTTTAACAGTATGTTAAACACAAAACAATACATTCTTATTGTTTATTAATGTCTTTGTATTATGGTTTATAATAATAAACAATGTGTGATCATGTCCATGTGTCAAGTGGAAATACTCTACAAGCTCTATGAAGGGAATTTGCAATATTTATGATGTATGTAGTATCTACAGTTATAGTCAAAAGTTTACATACCCCAATGGAAAAATCTTTTGGAGCAAATGTTTTGCTTTTGTGGATGAGGTAAAAAGCTATAAGACATAGATGTCTAAAATAAATGGTGAAATAAAGAATTTATTTTTTTGCAAAACTCAAAAATGATCATTCTAATGTATTCATACCCTTTGATGCTATAACAGTATTGTCTACAAGGTGCTAGAAATTTCAATATGATAATGCAGAACTTAATCTTAGAAAACGCTGGACTGTAGGTGAATATTCTTAGAGTATAGAAGGGTTAGGCATAGGCTGATTGCTGTCATTACCAATAAGTCAACATGGGAAAAAAAGTAAAGAGCTATCTGAAGACCTTTCTGAAGGCAGAAAATAATTTATTGTAATAAAGCTGGAGAAGGATGCAAGAAGATTTCCAAGCATTTGAGTAACCCAATTTCAACTACTGTTTCTATTATCAAGAAGTTCAAGACTCATGGTACTGTCATAACGCTCCCTTGGTCTGGAAGAAAAAAGGTTCTTTCACCAAGAACAAGTAGAAGAATTGTGAGGAAGGATAATAACAATCTGAGATTGACTGCCAAAGTTATTCAAAGTCAATTGGCTGCAAGTGGACTGGAGTTTCCATTTCAACCATAGGTCGAGTATTGCACGGTGAAGGTCTCAATGGTCACAGGCCAAGGAAAGCCACTCTTAGGAATACATCACAAGGACAATTGCTTAAAGTTTGCAAAACGGCATTTGAATGATGGTTACAAGTTCTGGTCAAAGGTTCTGTGGAGTGATGAAACAAAAATTGAGCTATTTGGTCATGCTGATAGTCGTTACACCAAACTTCTTTAAAGTCTATAAAATCCACTTTTTTTTAATAAATTAAGCAACAGTCAAATTAGTCAAGGTCCAGGTAACAAAGAAACTATTGATACAGCCCTGTGCTCATGCTAACAGATCTAGCAGACCATTCAAATAGATTGCTGCTAGTGAAATCAATGTTTGACATTCTGGAAAACACTGCCTGTGCTGCTGCTGGCTCTTGTGCCGATGTACAACAGACTCTTGTTAGGCAGAGTCCTGAAACTAAAAGCAGCTTTAATAAATCCTGCAGCACTTTGCCTGTCCAATAACCCACTGATCACTCTTTCCTTAATCCTCTGGCCAGAAAGGTGAACTACTAGATATAAACAGCCACAAAAAAAAGATATTATTCCTTCAAACACTTTTTTTTTTCATTATGACTGCACTCATCTACACTCGGATGTAACATATTTAAAGATCTGGGATGCATGTTGGACAGTGTCTTTATTTGTTTGACAGCGGAAACGTCCAGCTTGCTGGTAAGGTTGGAACTGGAACTAGATATGGGTCATTTTCCTGGATTTTGACGATGCAGAACAGGGGGGTCACTTTACAGCAGGTTTTTTTCCCGCTGGGGCCACTTCTACATCGTCAATCACACCACCCTGGATTCTCATCAGCTACCAGAAGCTGTGGATTGCGCCTGGTCAGCACCTGGATGAGAGACTGCTGAGACACACTAGTAGAAGGGGCTTTGGTGGTCCATTGTGGGGCACGGCAGTGCACTGCTGCAGAGTGCTGCATTTCCCATTGTCTCTATTCTGAAGAAAGAGGGTGTGTTGACCCAGTGGTCCTGGCATATACATTAAACTGTGCTTGGCTACATTTCACAGTCACACTTCTAAACTCCCAGAAATGAGGAAGGTCTACATGGATTTGTGGCGTTTGACACTTAAACATACTGGCATTTAATCTTTTTTTTTTTACTCAAGTAATAAAACAAATGAAATAATACCGACAAAAAAAAAAAAAAAAAAAGGATTGTTTACCACACCCACGGGCTCATGGGCTTGATTCCAACCGAACCTGCTCGGTCTCATTTTTCAGCTTTTTATTTTTGCATGTGAACAATGCTAATTAAACCAGTTGCTGTGGGTATGGCGAATCTCACCGGCACTATTATGTACAGTTTTACACACTCTTCGTGTCGAGATTTGACCGAGTGCATCGTTTTCATTATTTTAGGAGCGCACAACTCATTCATAAAATTTAAAGGAGAATTACAAAATACAATTATGTATATTGGTAAACAAAAAAACACACACAGTCTGCTTTACACGACTTTAAAATAGAGAAAAGGTACACCTGTGCGTGATTAGGATTGACTGGCTCTAAATAAATAAAGGTTGACACCTGGGGAAACTACAAGCCTACACACGCGCCGCTCTTTGCTGACAGCACCCACTGTATGCTTAATGATTTTTCTTTCTTAATTTGCAGCCAGAACTTTAACTTTAACAATTAAATTAATAATTTGCATCTTGGATTGACCCGTCTACTACAGTACCGCACAAAGGGGAACAAGCAGGTCGCGACAAAACTACCTCCCGCCACGACTACTATACTATCTACATCGACAAAACAACAGTATAGTGTTACTGCACAGTCATGCACCTTTACAATAGATTGATATGGTTTACTTCTCTAACCTTTTCATCATCAATGCTATGATAACCATCAATCTAAAATAAACAATGCATACGCTTATACATATATATATATATATATATATATATATATATATATATATATATATATATATATATATATATATATATATATATTCGTACGCACACAGTGTCCTTTTGTTTAGATACAAGTCTGACTTACCACTTACCATTCTTAAAAAGTTTTCTTATTCTTTCTTTGTCTATTATTCCTGCTGTAAAGGCGTATTGTGCTTTTCCTTTTTCATAAGTGACCGTTTAATGAATAACAGTCCCATGCGCATTAATACAATCCAGTTTTTTAACAGGTTAAATTCATCAGCGGCAGACTGCTCCTGCCCATAGCTTTTTGCAGACTTCTTGCGATGTTGTCAGTTGTCTAAGGTGATTCACAGTATGGGCAGGCTTTGCTTTGCATTTGATCCGTGCAAATCAGACTGATTCCATTGTAACCACTTTTGCAATTCAGTCAAACACTCCATAAATGGAGAATTCGTTTTTTCTGCAGCCAATGGGATCAGCTGCTCATAGCGTCACCCCAAAGGGAAATCCTACCAGAATATTACTTCATGCTATAGCAGGGAATATAGCAGGAAGATTGGGCTCTGGGAGTTGTAGTTTATTTTTTTTTATTACCATGCCATTAAATAAGTCAATCACTGAGTAAATACAACGTTTTATTGGAAAACTCATATTGCACGTTTGCATCGCATCATCGGAATTAATCATTTGAATTAACGAATATATATATATATATATATATATATATATATATATATATATATATATATATATATATATATATATATATATATAATATATACTACTTTTTCTAATTTACGAGGTATGTATCACCTATACCAGGTTTTGAGATTTTGTGCTGTCTTGTGGAATAGTCAAAAAGTCTATTTTAGTAATTACACCCTAAATAAGCAAAGGCGTCCTGTCCTACTGAAGCAAAAATATCATGTTTAATATACACATTTTTAAAAAAGAGAACAAACTGTAGACAACATTCAGTATTCAAATCAAACACCACTCTATGGTTGTTCTTTTCTGACCTACTGAAACTAGGCACTCGTTCTGGTATGATCTGAATGGCTGTTTTTTCTATTCACATGAACAATTAAAAGTAAAAAGTAAATAGCTATTATTGCTCGTCTGTTCATTGAATATAATAATGTATGAACCTGTACTTCAAGCTAGGCTGTCAACTCAATAGCATGCTTACTAAGCACACACAGCATTTGCAAGGTGAAACAATGAAATGCCGATAACACGAATAAAAGTGTGTTTGCACTGCTAACATAGTATCTGTTCTGCTACATAATATTGTTCTTTAGAGCGAAAACTTACGCCTACTGTTATCTGACAGAAAACTTGGCACGGCCATCTGTTGCCACGGTAACAGCGTCACACGCTGCAGCACAGACACGTCGACTAAAGAGGGAGGCCTCGAATATTACTGCTTCAAGATGGGAATGCAATTTAACTACAGATAAGAACCAAATTGTCATCTCTCGCGTCGCCCGTTAAAGTATTGCCTGTTTGATTTTGTGTGTGTGTGTGTTTTGATAACATTGCTTATAACATAATGATGTGTTTTAACGCCAAACCCGATAGGAAGACATTTACAGGGATTCAACGATTTTCGTGATGGTAAATGTGCACGTCCAATTAAAATTTAAAAAATAGAAAAACGTTAAAAAATAGGTTTTTTTTATAAACTTAACAAGTGGCAAAATTCTGGTAGATAAGTGGAAAGGGTGCGTTATTTTGTTATATCGTTTTCTTGTATATGACAATGTTAAACATTTTGTTTTACACTTTATGTTGGAGTATTATTAGCATTATGCAATGAAAAGACAGTATAGTCAATAATATCTTACATATTTGAGGCAGCCATGTCTTTCTTTATTATGTTCTTTTTATATGAAGAGTTTACAGTTCTTTGTAAATGGTTTGTCTCTCACACGACTGATTAATTCGCCTTAATAATGTAAATGCATTCCTGAGTATGCGCTAGGTTTTAAGTGACATCCTCCAGTTGCAAGCAAGCTACAGCCAGCAATGGAAAATCAGCAGATCTGAGGGACTTTGATAGGATTCTATGGGGATGCATAGCAGGTGCTTGGTTGCTGGGTGCGTGCATTTCCGAGACTGCAACAGTTGCTGTTCACGTCAACCCCGAATTTCCCCGAAGGAATAAGAGTGTGTAATAATTCCTGAATAGTGACGTATCCAGAAAATGAAAACACCCTGCAGATTTGTCACCACATACATATACAACAGTGGCAGTCGTTTCTTATGTAATTTGCACCCCATTTAAACTGTAGGTTCAAACTAGATTTTGGACATAAAAATGTACCTCACAGTTTAGGTAACTCAAAAGGGTGTTAAACCGTTTGGGTTTTCTTTTTCAGTTTTGCCTTTTAAGTAACATCATGAAATGTAATATATATTTAAAGCATAATGATAAAATCAATCCATTATGGCATCATTTGGTCAGCAAACTAACAGTAAAAACATTAATGAATTGATCACATTGATGTTATAACATATTGCAAAGAATATGCATCATCAAATTTCCATGAATTTCCCACAAACACTGTCTACACTACCTACACATTAAAAAAAAAAAAAAAAAACTTTGTTGTTGTAGCGAGTAATTCTTTGTATTTTACATAGCAATATGGCAAACATGATGATTAACAGCAATGTTAAAAATGATATCTATTTAAAAACAAAATTATAGAGTACAAGACACTTTTATTAGCTTTTGAATTGGAAAAAAATATTTTGGGAAAGCTGATGTCGCCACCATCAGGCTTACTTTTTTTTAATAAATGATCATATTTGTTTTCTCTTTAAAAACAACTGAATTCAATTTACAAACAATTAGGTTCGTTTTTTTTTTTTTTTTTTTTCAGTTAATTCTATGGTTAGGTTTAGGAACCTTATTACCGGTACTCTATCAGTCTTGAAGTCATTTATTATTAATTTCATTCTGCAGGCATGAATTTTTAAAAAGGAAATGTCAAGACGAAGCACAAGCGTTCCATCACCTGCATCTTTTGAACGGTATGAAATTTAAAAAGCCAGCATGAAATATCCATGTATTAATGAAGTAATTTAATTGTGGTGAAACTAAGAAAAACTCAAGACAGATCTACCTATGAAATTGAATAGGTTTTGTCAATATTGCTCTTGTTCAGTAGGAAAGGAGGGGAGAGACCTCTCGTTACTACCCTATAAAAATACTATTGGGTGTTTATTAAAAGACAGTTTCACTAAATACATATATAATAATTTGTACTTCATATAGTGTATTAATGCATATATTAAATACAGTGTCAGTGTGAGTGCAACATCTGAGTGCACTGGAAAGCAATGCAAAGTGATACTCATTTTTGTTTTGTTTTTTTAAGATCCTCGCACAGGCCTCAAAGTTCACTGAGGCATACTTGCTCACTGCCAGCAGTACCGGTGCATCCCGTTGCTATGGTAAACCGCGTGGACCAGCTTGAAGACAGGGTCGTCAGTCATGAGAAGACACCTCCCGTCATTGTGAAGCAGGCATTCCGTTTGAAGGAGGAGATTGTAAACAGTCTGCGAGGGCCGCAGAGCAAAGGGGTGGGGGAGCAGGATGGTAGGCAGCTCCTGGAAGAGCATATCCAGACCATTACAGCCATTGTGAGCCAACTGAACAGAGATATAGAGGCAAGGGACTGTTTGAGCAAAAATCAGGAGTTGTTTTGTAGATGCATTTAATAACTCATCCCTGCCTTTGCTGTGTTGTAAAAGTTTACTGCAGTGTAACATGGGGTAGTAAAGCATAGTATTTGTAGGAGAAAGCTTGGTAAAGCACTAACAATAATAGATACGATTGGTGAATCATAATAAAAGGCTGTCTTTTTGTGAGCACTTTATTCTAAATCATCATGAAATTAAAAACAAAATGTAGTTTGAAATAAATCTGGATCCAAGATCTGTAGATCTGAATGTGGCTCTGAGTTGCACAGAATTGCAGTGAAAAATCAGGGAACTAGTTTGAATATTTGCCTCAGTTCATGAAAAACGTACCACTGTGAATTTGCACACTCTACTTGGAGCAATTGACACACTTTAATCCTCTCTCACTGTGCGATATTCATGCTTTTCTACACTTTCCCACCACTGAACCATGTCTGAATTTGCTTTACATGCCATTCTTCTGTCAAGATACAGATAACTAGAAGTGGAAATGCAGATACTCACTTCTCATTCTTCTTCCGTTATTTTATTTTCAGAGAGCTATTTTTATATTGAGCAGTAACAAATTCAGGCCAAACTCCAGCTAATGGAATGCAGGTCTGCGTGGGCATCCGGTTCTAATGTTACATGCATTTCTAACAGGTTCTCCAGGAGCAGATCCATGCTCGGGACGGTGTTAGCTATGGCACTAATACTGCACTCAAGAGCCTGGAAATGCAACATCTGTCTAGCCTGAGTGACCTTCGATGGAGAATTGCTAGGTGAGTGCACACTCAGCAGCCCATTTCCATTACATTGCATTGAAGGGAATATTTGTGACACACATGTACTTTCAGAGTATCATGTCGTGTGTTTTTACTTTTTTTTATCTTATAGTATTATTAAACATGATCCTATTATGGTCAGCTAGGAAACCTCCTGAACAAAGTTCAATATTAGTCACAAACCCTGAGAGGGGAAGTTGTTCCTTCTCCTTCAACGTCCTCTTTGCTCTCTTTTGCCACCCAGCTGCTTCCCCCTATTGACTCATGTTTCAGCTGGTAACTTGCTTTTACCCAGAAAAGACACAGCTGAAACAGTTACAAAAGTGAAACAGTTACAGATTTCCTGAGACTAAGGCAAGGAAGTGACCAAATGACCAAGGAAGTGAACCATGTCCTGAAATCAGGGCTTGCAAACAGAGATTTCTTGAACGTAGAGAAATCTTACTAAAAAATAAAAGCACATGTCTCAGAACAGCACACCTGAGACCAGTGGAACAAACAGAAGTGCGTGACGTGTAAGATCGTGTCAGTCTCAACCACATTAGTTAACAGAAAAACTTAGATCAGTGGTGTAAAAAATTGTGAGAGTAAGTTCTTCTGAACTACTTAAACAAGGCATGCATCATGACTGCACCAGTGGTTTTCATTTAGGGGCAGTGGTTTTCATTTAGGGAGGTAATGAACTTGTCACCCCTCCCCTTTCTCCCCATTGAAGTTAAATAGGGACACAAACACTACAGTCATGCTGTATCCATTATACAGTATATAGGGTGTAAATCATACAGATGGTTACATTCAAAACCTTTCATTTTACTCACTGGTGATGGGATTGCATGTGTGGGAGAGTTTCTATCTAATCCCAGCTGCACTGAGATTCTGGGCTGTTTACTTTAGGTGCTGTTCTTGCTGTTTTCATTATCATGGGTTTAGTTTACTACTGGGGCATGAAGCTATTCAAGTTAATACCTTTAGCATGCTGTAATACTGCAATAACTCTTACATGCTGGACAAGGATACGTTCTTCTTGCTGATTAGGAGACAGGTTTACAGTAAATCTTGCATTTATAGTTGTACTCAGCACTCTGCTGGACCAAACGCATGGTGATAAGACCCACAGCAACAGTATAATGTATTAAATACAATGAAAATCACAAATAAAACTGCTGTTCCTCTCTCTGAGTGTCGATCAATTAATAAAGAATTGATACTTAATGGATTATCTTTTTATTACATTGTTTAATTCAGTATGTCGACAGAGCAAATTGGCACCTCATAGTTTTAGTTAGTTCATTTTCTTAAGAATGAATGTACAATTTGTTCAGACTCAGTAATATTTAAGCAAGCGCTAATGCCAGTGTGGTTATTGAGAGCAGCACGCATTGCACCACATCAGACTAAATACATCACCAGCAATGCATGGAAAATAAAGTTGAAGTGATTTTTAACACTCACTATAGTGGAAAACATTACTTGAACTACAGATTTCCAAAGCATTTATTTCAGGCATTTGCAAGCTTGACACTATTATTTCAAGATGCTGTATATGCTACTAGAAATTGTGCATTACAGTACAATTACAGCAACACCTTAATCTTAATATCATACTAAGAGACAATGGTTTTATAGTAAATTATGTAACTTTACAATCCTGCTCCCCTGCAGTATGAAATTGAGATTATTTATATGGCCACTGAATGTCTCGGTACCTGCCTTTAAATCTGTTTTGTGCTGCAGGATTAACCAATTGTGAAGTGAAGAGTTTGTTTGCATCTAAAGTGTATTGAAATGTGGTCAAATCATACCATTTACTAACATCTAAAAAAAAAAATCCTCACCCTCAGCACTGGTTTACTGTACCGGAACGTGTGTGAAATGAACGAAAATGTTTTAAAATTTAAAATTGCCTGTCATTAAAACTGTCCATATAGCTAACATACAATTAAACTGAATTGCTTAAAGGCACATAATCTATAAAAGTATAGTGCTGTTTCTAATTAACATAGTTTTGCAAAATGCTCTACATACTAAAACATAATTCTCACTTTTACTATAGTAACACTTTGGAAGAGTGATGTGCATTCAAGTTATACATATTTAATCCAAGCCAAGACATCCTGTATGCTTTCAGCAACTCATTTTACTTCATAGAACTACACTGTACATGCAACATTATACAAAATATACTTTCCACGTTAAATAAACTAATAAGCCAGAAATGTTTCCCACAATGTTAAGGTTTAACTTTCATATACAATATTCACATCTTTCTGTAGAAACATTCTGTGAATTAATCTTTTACCTATTAATCTTTTATATGCAATGATGTAATTATTTAAATAAGCTTTTCAGCATTAGATTTTATTCATCAGCCATCCCACTTTATAATGATTGCTTATAGTTAATTGCTCGATATTTTTTTTCTTTTGAAGAGGGAAGGAGGCATAACTATATAAACTCCAATTAAAAAAAAAAAAAATTAAATATTCTTTATTGTTCTGGTATAAGTTTGCAGGAACATTGAACTACAACAATGTGGTAGATAATGAATTTACCAAAGACCTTCTTCACGATTCAGAGTGACTATGGATATGTACCTCACCCTTTGTTGTTATGTGAAACCAGTTTGGAAGCATATTAAGCTCTCAAGTACAGTAATTCAGTAATTCATAGTATGTATTGGAATTTGGAAAATAATTTCAAGCATGGGCTGCTCTTCATTGCTTCACAAGGCAGGGCACTGTCTTATTGTTTTGTCATCTTTGTTTATTTTTTATCATTGACATTCTCCTGTTCTACCACAGGTGTGACGCCAGTATTTCTATACTGTCTGCAGAAGTGAAGTCTACACAAGAGAACATCCAGAATTTAGCCAAAGAGCATAAAAGATCTAAAGCTGATGTGGAATGCAAAATCGAACATATTGAAATCCAAGTATGACAGACATGTGGATCATGGCATTCATGTCTGTCAGAGAGTTAAGCTTGAATCATTCTATCAAATCAAGTGCTGTTGCTTACCAATGAGTTAGTGATTAGCTCTTAGCTGTGGACTTTAGCCCAATATTTCTTTATAAAATGTCCTAATTTAAACAGAAAACTGCATTGCTCAGTGCATGCCTTTAAAATATGTAATTATTAAACAATGTAATAAAGTTACAACTGGAAAATAATAAGAAGTCTGGATTCTGTTACACCAGCAGGAAGGTCTCCAAAGCACTTTGATTATTAACCACCCAATAAAAGCAGCACTTTGACTTCTCACAGGCATGTGATAGTTACATTACGAGTCATGGGACGAGACCAGCATGATCACTGCAGAGGTTTCCCTCCTGTGATTGGTTTGAGGTTTATGTGGCCAAGTAGTACATTAATAATTTTAGCTTAATTGAATCTTATTATATATGTTACAATAAAAGTAAAAATCAGGTAAATCTTAGCATTACCTGTAAATGTAGACATTTCCCAAAGTTTATTGGTAAATATCTGGAATTATGAAGAAACACTTAAGGTGCATAGAGCCAGGAATTTAATTAGGGAACCAAACTGGAATGCCATATGTACACTTATAAAAACCAGCAACTCTTTTACTTTACAGATATCTAGGGTCTTAGGTAAGACTGAGCAGTCTGTGGCACAGCAAGAAGCTAAGATTAAGGCAATCCAAGGGGACAGCAGTCACCAGCTCCACCTACTGGAAGCTAAGTAAGTAGCTGTTTTGACATTAAGGTACAAGATACCAATGTCAATGGAAAGTATCTTTTGAGTCAACATATTTTGTATGATTTTTTTCTTTGATGACATTAGCCAATAAAACACTAAAAATAACCTCTGAAAATAATACAGTAGCTGTAAAGATGCAGTGGTTTTAATTGGTTCTTCTGCTTCTGTTGTGTTCAGGTTGGAAGGGGCGTCAGAAGGCCTGAAGAGCCAGTTGGTATCAATTCAAAACTCTCTGGAAAAGGAACAGGAACGGGCAGTCACAGCGTGCCTTACGAAGATTGGGCAACTTTCACTTGTCATTAAGGAACAAACGGTAAGGATGCCAGCCAGGAATGGTATCAAAATCAGTTTTGATCCCAACACTGGATAAAGACTACCTCTTACAGTTGGAATATAAGTCTGTTCATAATACAAAGCATTTCACTATTACAATTTATTAAGCAGGTATTTGTGTAAAGCACAAATTCAGCTGCATCACTGAGCATTAAGAGAACAGCATAATGTATGCATTTAATGAAAGTCCACACACCCTGCTGTTTTATTATTAATGCATTTTCTGTTTTCTTGTACCACCTGGTAGCAATCTACAGTATATGCACATTACTGTAATGAGACCTAACCAAAATGCATGAATTATATTGTTAATGTAGGTATATATGTACATGTTCATTATGTCTGGAAGACTGGAACTAGCATGCTTTTGTTTGTTAGTTTGTTAGTTAGGAGGTTTATTGCTAACAACTGTATCGTTTGTGTGCGAGGATAAAAATGCCAAGATTGTGGAAGAGCGGTGTGGTCAACTCTCCATGAAGCTTGATAAGATTGAGGAGGTACAGAAAACTAACTTAGGGTCCCACAGAGTGAAGCATGCAGAGGAAAAGGAAAACGACCGGATCAACAAGATAGAGAAAAAAATATGGAAAGAAATACAGGACATGAGAGCAGAGACTAATGCTGGTAAGAAAAAAAATAGTATCATGGTACAGTACGTTCATACATTAGAAACGCATTTAGTCATGTTATAGTTAAAACTCCTTCAAATAGTAAATGTATAGTTTTTACTTACAAACCCCTGATCAGCTAGATGAGACAAAGGAATGGTTTATATAGGTATATTGTATTTATATTTATATTTAGATAAATGTAAGTGATCAGACCCATTTCAGAGAGAGAAAATATGGTCATGTTCCTGCACAGATGAAAAATAGTCAGTGGCAAAAATGACCATCTTTCTATTCAATAATTTGTTGTTTAACTGTAATATGGTACAAACTGTACTTTTGTTTTTTCCCAGCTTATTTAAAGTAAAATAATTTTTGAAGATGTGTTTACATTTTGAAAGAATATTCAAATATAAAAGAACCCCTGTTCTTACCATCATCACCTTACTGTCATTAGTTGTAAGGATCTTTAAAGTATTTTACTTATGTGCTTGTCAAGGTTTTGCTGCCATTCATGAGAGCCTGGGGTCCCTGAGACATGTACTTGAAGATAAAATTAAACTGGAGAAGGACCAACTCCAGAAACAGATCCTCCAGGTGAAGAAGATGACTCAGTCTTCTGTGCAGGAAAATCAACAGAAGTTGCATATGTAAATGAATGTATTATATCATATGAAAGAGGTCCCTTTCATACATGTACGTAATGGTAGGCTTATTGCAATATATTAGTAAGCACATATGCCTGCTCTAGCACACACTGTTCTTGCATTGGTACATGAGAGCGCAGCCCCACACCCTTTAGCCTCTCAAAGAAAGAGCATCAGTCAGTTGCACAACTGATTGATTGATCATTTTTTTGTAATTTCCAAAATAACAGTATGTTTATATAAAAGCCACACAAGTCGATGTCCTAAACCTGCCCCACACTTAAAGGAGTTACAGAATAACAGCTGAGATGATTTCTGCAAAACTTTTTTTTTTTTTTGTGAGACTAACAACCACAATATTTTGTTCTGCTAAGTACCACAAATATCCTATGATCCTGTCTGAACTAAGATCGCTAAGAACCACTAAAATCACTGCACTTCATTTGTGGTTTATTTGTATATGTGAGGCTTAGCACACTTTAAAGTAGTGTCTACTATTGCTTTTTATTTTACATGTAACCTGTTAGGCTAGCATCTTGAGTTCACTGTGCCAATTTAACAGTTACATTTTAAATACAGACTTTTTAATCTTTCATGAATAGCTACACCATATACAGTTTCTATATTAAAATCTTGACACAGCTAGGCAGTCAAATTAAAGGATGGTGCTGCTGAAGAAGATAACCCTGTTTATTTCAACGAGGAAGCTTGCAGACCTAGTACATGTGACAGAGAAACTGTAATAGAGGAGTTCTGTATTTCTGATCCAGACCACTATGCTGGTACTGTAGGATGCTTTCAATGCTGTTTATTTTTTTTTAATTCATTACCAGTGTGTGTTTATAGGTTATTTTGATAGATTGGCGTCACACTTGGTGCATGTGTTGAAATATCATTTTTAAAAGATCACTAGAGGTGATGACTGAAACAGAAAAGGGTCCAGTGAATCTAAAGAAGAAGAACAACTCATTAGTAAAGATAACTGATATTTTCTACCAAATTGTTCTTTTCATGTAATAGTTACGGTTAACACTGGTGGTTCACTTTAACGTACATTATAAACAGGGGTTCTGATTTAGTTTATCAGTAAAGCTTGATTTCTATCTTAAAATCATTGTTGTGTGTACATAGCAACTTTAAAAGTCAAGGACATTTTCTTAACCAATGTATGAGATCCTTTTTGTAAAGAATACATTAATATAGATATTTGTTATTTTTAATATGTCTGTTAATGAAAGCATCATGTATTAAAAATAAAAGCTGTAACCATTGTTTCAATAAATCTGTGTGTAAATATTTTATGAAAACAATGCAACAATTGAATAAGTAAATAAGTGACGTGTAAAGCTTTTAACCAGAGTTATAGGGATGCAGATCACTGGGACCTCAATGCAGAACCTTTAACAGGAGTGCTGAAGAATACATTTGGTAAAAATGGTAGAATATTATAAATAAAAATCAATAAAAAATATGCATTTACAATACTTTAGGTTAACTACAAAAATGTGTAATAACATGATAATAACACAATTACCAACATACCCATTGTGTAATTACATGGAACAGCTTCTCCCATACTGTTACCGTATAATTATATCCGGTAACAAGCTGTTGTTCACGAGGCCACTTCACAGTAGTCATGTAGGAGCACAAAGCTACAGTAGCTATTATAATGTAATTGCATGGCTAGTCATACCCTGAAGTCTAAAGTGATTCCACAAAATATACTACAGTGAACAAATTAAAGGTTTGCTGGACAAACTGTTGACCAGAAATGCATTACTATGCCATTGCTGTGTCCCTGTATAGTTTAAAGACTTGGGACCCTGGGATTGCTGTGATGTTTTTATTCCTAGGACATGAATCAACTGGGGAATAATGCTGATGATCTATATTTAAAAATATCAAAACAATCATATGTAATGCAGTACAACACAGGATACCGATAAGGTAACCCTTTGAGATAAGACGAAAGAATATTTGATATGTTTGACCTCATTCTCTTCTATATGGTAATAATGAAACACACAAGATCAGAAGAAATAAAAGCACTGAAGCTCAATTAGATAATTAAGAACCAAAATTAAACAAAGACCCCTTTAGACCCTGAGAGGTTGTTTTAAGCAGGGGTGCTAAGAAATAAATAAATATAACAATAAACACTGATAGACTTTGAGCAATTAAAAGTCTGTGTTAGTATAGGAACTTTGAGCCTCCAGGCTATCCTTGAGAGAAGATATTGTGTGTTGCTTTTTACCAGTGTTGAATACTGTTTTGTACTCATGCTCAGTTATGGCATGACTTTTGCTTGAATGTTCATGCAGTATCTGTATAAAAAATTCTACTGTATGTGTATTTTGGTTTCTTAGATACCATATCTAACAACATCTGCTGTTTTCTAATCTCTGTATTTCACCACTTAACATTTACAGAGACCAACAAGCGATTGAGTTACAAGACACTGATTGTAAGTGTAAATGGTTCTTCATAAACACAATACGAATAAAAAATATACCTTCATAGGTAGTTTATGATTGTTTTCCATTAGCAGTCAGTAAGAATAATAGCTATCAGTGATAACAGCAGAGCACCACAAAGTTTTGAACATCTGCTATACTGAGAGTTATAGATTAATTTATGTATTCCTATATGATGAGAGCTGATACCATGAAAGTGTCGTGACTGAACAGCGCATTGAAGTGTATCCCTCTTTCACATACATTTTTACTGTACAGACAATACCACCTTGTCCTGTAGCACAGTACTGTAGCTGTGTTTAACACGGTAATCCCTAATGCAGCCTCGTGGTTTACAGGTACACCATACGCTGTTGTGGGTAGAAATACTACTGAAGGCGCCGACACTCCAGAGCCCTACTCTGTGGTGAGACTGGCGCCGGGGTCCTGCAGCCAGGAGATGGGAGATGCGATGAAGCCAGAGCGGGATGAGATCACCGCAGAGGCAGAGCCCAATTCGGTGGTCAGGTTGAACACTGAGTATGAAGGGGCAGCTCTTTCGTCATGCGAGGCTCCCAAACCCAGTGAACAGCAGGGCAATGGGGATGCACCAGCTGACCACAAAACCCACATATACGACAAAGACGTCTAAATAAGTAATGAGGGCCCAGAGAATGCATTGATAAACAAAGCTAGCACTTCTAAAACGTTTACCATGGTCGAATTGTAGTACAGCACAGTAAAAGCATTGTGAATGCGTGTAAATAGGTAAGCAATAGCATACTACAGCATTGTAAAGTACAGATTATTGTATAGTATAATCGTGTGCAAAGCATGTTTACAATGACCTGTGACGTTGCCTAAAGATGTTCTTTATATTCAGACTGTTTTCAGTTTCCCTTCATTTCAAATGTACCCCTGCCTAACCAGGGAGCCCTTTAGGTAAACACATCTACAACAATGTTATGCGATAATAAGATTGTTCTATACACATCTACGTTATGCATAGATGTTTTTTTTTAAATAGATTTTAAATAGTCAATGATTTAACCTGAACTTTGAAGTTATTATGGATACTGCGACAGAGTGATTTAAAGATTAAGAAGTATGCTATATGGTAATAAAATAGATTGAGTTTAAACAGACATAAACTTTGCTTTTGCTAGGTTTGCACTATAGAAAACATTTTTTTTTTGCAGAATTATACTGTATATTGGTATAAATAGATTGCTTTGTAATATGAGCTTTCATTTATGTATTGTTTTAAAGTGTAATTTGTTTGTCCATACATTAATAGACCGCATTTTATGAGTCTGCAAAAAACTTGGATGTTTTATGAAACCAACAAACATTGAATCACATTTCATGGCAGGACTGCATTCCAAGTGAGATCATGTGACAGAATTCCCAGAGAGAACAATATCCATAAAATATAAAACAGTAATTAGCACGGATGCACTCTGATCTCAAATATGAAATATCAAATAAGACTCAGGTCTGTTTTATATGTCTAGGTATTTTCATCCAGCACCTAAAAAACATGTTCGATCTACACTATTATTAGTGCTATAGGGTTTTTTTGTTTGTTTGTTTGTTTTTGTTTTGTTTGTAGATTAACAACTTGATTTTTCTATCCCTGTGCAAAACATACACTATTCAGGACAGCATAACTGTTCCCTTTAAATGAGCTCAATAAACGATCTTATTGCTTAAGCCAGTATATATTGCATAATAACTGCAATACTATTTATTATTCACTAGGTGGTATGGAATACCCGAGTTTTATTTTTTAGTGCAATTCCATGTGATGACGGCGATCAGATGAGCTTTATTATATACAATGTAATCTTTTTAAATTAAAACTATATATTTTAGGTTTAGACAAAGGAAATACTACGGTAAGTGCTCTGTTTAAATAATTTATTTCATAATGTTTTGTCTTTTTCAGTGTTATTTTGTATTGTATTCAATTATTGTTTGTTTTTTGTATTACCTTTATCATACAGAATATCCCATTTTATAATGTAACATATTTGTCCTGCAAAAGAAACTACCATTTATTTATTTATTTTTTACAAACACTGCAACCACATGAGGAGATACCAAGCTTCGGAAACAGAAATCGCATTCCTCTGGTGGTGCTCTAGTATTGAATGAGGTTTGGCTGCACTGCGCTGCCGTAGAACACTGGAACGCCCTCTCAGTCACTGTCTAACATGGCTGCTGTGGCTTTGCTTTCCCATGCACTGCCTGACAGACTTGTGTAGGACCAGGGCAGTGTACTGAAGACCACCACACTACTGGATTCGTTGGGGAATTAGTTTGGCAGGCAAAATGTTTCCCGTAAAGCCTCTGAAACCATCTTTCAAATCCTATCTCCCTCCCCTGCAGGTAAGCATTTACTTTTCATATTGTGTCGTATTAACTGCATGTTAATTGCGGGACTCACCGCCATGAACTTCACCTTTTTATTCTTCGGTGGTAACTATAAAAGTACGTAATAGTAGTTAATACTGTGTTATTTCAATATCTTAGAACTTAGTTTTGCTTCACTGGATAACGACTTTTTTTTTTTTTTATTAGTCTGATTTGGAAACAACATCGTTTTGCAAACAGTCATGTTGATTGTTATCTAATGGATGCATTTGGATGGGGAGGGTGGCGTTTTTTATTTCAGTTTTTTCAAACTGGGGTGACTCGTTTAGAATCTCAGTGTAAGACTGATGTTTTGTTTCCAACACAGTTATTTGTTTTTGAAATTTCTGTCTCGTGTGTAAATGGCACGTCCTTCATACCGAGTAAATAATGTCAACCTTTTATACTTTACAGCTATGGCCTCTTGCGAAAGGAGCTTGTGGCAGCGGCATTGACTTAGTGACTGTTATTAGTAATAACAGTAACACATTGTGCCTCATATGACATAATGTTAATGGTCTTGCGTTGTGAAAGTCTCTACCCCATATCCCCTCACCAACTGCAATGCTGTTGCCTCTCTGGGGGTAGTCTGTTAGTCATGCAGAGCCAACATTTTCCCACCTGCATGGTAAAATAAACACATTTGAATGTATTTCTGCTTTGGAAAAGTTTCACCTAATATAGGTGATGTTTTTCAAGTGGCACATCACCAATACAGGGAGGTCATGTTTTGTAGTTTTAAAAATAGTTCTGCAATAGACTCAAGTCTTGTGATTGTAAAACTCTCTTTACAGACAGAAGTGAAGAAAAGTCCCCAGCCAGCTGTAAGGAAGTTAGAAGCAAAACTACTCCCAGGTGAGCATTGCTTTCGGAGTTAGAGACAGACACCTTCAGCCTTGTAAGTACGCTGTACAGTGCATGCCAAAAAAATAACAGGTGGTGGTGGGAAGTTGTATTCCTAAATGGATTGTGTGCTAAACAGTGTTGTAAAAACCTCTCCCCTGGGATCTGGGGTCTGGGGGCAGATTACCCCTCAAGCTCACTCCTAGAACTCTGCTCAAACAAGATTTAAATTAGATCAAATGCTTTATTTTATATTGTCCTGATATGTTACAGCATTGCTTATTGTGTAACATTTGTGCTATAATAATCGGCTAGTGCCTCCAGATTCGTAGATACCGATTTCTTCTGTGAAATCACCCTCGTAATACAATAAGAAGGCAGACCTTCAGTAAACCCTATTACCTTCATTTATATGGCTTAACACTTACCTTAAACACTCTCTGGATATTGCATTATTTTTAGATCAGAGAAGACTGATTCCACAGTCCTGTTATACTGTAAGCTGTACTTCTGACTGATTATGAAAAGCAGGTACAGCAAACCATTCTCACACTGCTTTAGCCTTGAATTGGGAGAGTAGCTCCCTAGCTACAGAACGAGAGCTCAGTATCCATGGCTACCAGCCTTGTGAGCCCCCTTTTGAGAACAAGCGTACATAATTGATTAAGGAATGTCAACACACAATAATTCAGAAGATATGACATTGTTCTGGACAAACTTTTAAACTTTTTTTTTTTTTTTTTTTTTAAACACACCTCACAAGAACTCTCATCAGATCATTTTGTATTGTTTAATGACACTGGTTAGCTACAGGACTAAAATATAATTGTGAGTTAATTGTTTACTAAGGTATGTGCTGATTTTGCTACAGTCTAAGGCTAGTTTGAACAATCTTCTAAGACAGTGACACTCAAGCAGTAGCTTGCTTAGTTTAAAAGCCTTGGCTTTCTGTTCTGTTTTAAACATAAGCTTTTTTTTTTCTTTTAGCATGAGTGCTTTTTGTAGTCAGTGTTAAATCTTGTCATTACAATAGTTGTCTATTTCATAAGGATACAGTTAATTAAAGTCAGTGACGTTAGTGTATTGCCTAAGGAACATGTATCTTGCTGATATTATGAATGTATTTTCTTCTGTATATAAGGTATAGTATATCTAGAGTTCCGTTTATCCAATTTAATGTAGGATATACTTTTTATGATACTGTAGCTCTGATATATAATATATATAAAAAATATTAATTGTTCAATATTTCTCATTTTTTGAGGTCCAGGTCATTGTGAAAAAGATGGAACCCTGCAGAACAGCAACAAGTACATTAGACGGTTCCATAGATCACTGTCACTTCCTGGTTAAACAAAAAAAGATTGAGATTTGAATATGACTTTCTTTTATGTATTCGGTGCAAAGTTGTAAAAAGCTGCTGTAAGACTGTTTAACACAGCAGCAATAACTTGTACTCAGTGCAGTAACGCAACTCCTGTTAAGACTGAAGATCATGGGCTCATCTCTAACACAGCTCTGAACTGATATACAGTACCTCTGATGTGAAAATAGAGCTCAAAAGACATTTACAATTGCAGCTGCAGAAATTAGCTTGGTGTGCACCTGTATAATCAGGAAGTGCTGTTTTTTGGGTGGTTCGTTTAACCACAGCTAAAACACATTGTCTAAAAATGTAATGTATACTGGACATTTACAAATGTAGCATTAGGACTATATTGTACATGCTGCTGCAAGAATTTTAATGAAAATAATGATGATTCTGTGATAGTCTTTAGTGGCATTTGTGAAGGCTTCTTTCACTTTATGGAGCAGCTAAGCAAAGAATGGACAGTGACAGCATCCAAGTGAATGCAGTGCAGGCATGTATTAGGCTGAAGGAATGCCGGACTGTACAAATTTACTAATTTAAAATATCTTCTTTTAAAGACATGCTGTACATTTACAAACAGAAATATGTCAAATTTGATTGCAGAGTTGTACAAACTGTTTCCACAGGGGGCTACTCTTGCAGCGTTTCAACCCACAAAGTCCAGGGCTGAGCTGGTGCTCTAGCTTATCTTGCTGCACCATTATCAGACTGAGTGCTTGTAATTAAAATGCAGAAGGATATACAGGAAGATGTCTCATATGCTAAATCTGGGCATTGAGGGCATATTGCTTTTTACAATTTGGTCTCTTAACCATTAAAGTTTCATATGAATGTCCTCAACTTCGAACCTGTTAAGTTTTATTGTATAAAGCTTTTGTGTTTGCCAGTGGCTGTACTCTATTTGCTGCGAATACCAGCCAGATGCTGCAGGCTGCAGATTCACCCATTCCAGGTCTTAATACCAGCTTGATTACCCACAGTGTTATAGGTACGGTAACAAGTTGAATCGAGTTTTGTAAAACCAGGAATAAAGCAAACTGCTATGCAATGAGAGTATAATTTCCATCCATGAGTTTAGGTTTTGGGTTGTCTATGGTTCTAAAAAATACCTTCTAACGTGATACAAGTTTAGTGCCCTAACTAAATATGGGCAATGTTGGGTCTTGTTTTATATGCTAGTGTGGCAATTCTTGAATCAGACTTCCATTTACAGTAGTGACTTTTTTTTTATTTATTTTTTTTTTCTAGGAACCCACTGAGCCACCATTTAAAGATGTCTTTTAAATTACCTAACCTAGAATGTCTGGTATTTATTTAAATGTTATTTTATTTTTGCACTGTTATGTGGTAAGGAGTAAAACAGAATGTTTTTTAAATACAGGCTATGTTTTTATTTCAGTCTCCTGTGTGTTTGAGGCCAAACAGGTGTCTGTGTTTGCCAGGGTCCCAAATTGCAGTGTGCTCTTTGTGGTTCAAGGGTTTTGAGGCTGCATGTTGTTTATACTTTTTGTTTTGCTCTTGTATATTGTCTATAAAGAAGCATCCTTGTGAAAGAATGGACATATTTTTAAATGTTATTTACTTGATCAAAACCCGTTGGAATTACAGATTTGTCCCTTGTTTTCAGTTGTACAAAACTAGGTTGTACTGAACAAAGTCAGATCCCTTTTTTGATCAATAACTGCTGTTCCTGAACTCCAACTCCCACTGCTTGTAACATCTTCACATCTTTACTGTAGCATGGTACTGAAATATGAGCTTAGAATGTGCAGAACAAGAGGAACGAATATCAGCTTTCTGTAGACGTATGTGCGTAAGATATGGGACTGCAAGCTGGTTGCAGTTGATTAAGCACTTTACAGAAAGAGAGCCCTATTGACAAACAGCTAGTTTTTGAATATGTTCACTCAATGCTGACATTCAATTGTGTTTGCCATGTGGAAAACAGCCATGGAAACAACGTGGACTTAAATCTAAATCTCCCTGCTAGGCTAACTTTAATGTTTTCTTCCTTGCGCTCAGTAAAAATGTTGTTAACAAGCCTTATAGGCAAATGTTTCCAGATGTTTGTTGCATAACCCTAAATGGTAGAAAGTCCTGTGTACTTTCATTTGGGTATCTGCTTGTCGTTGAAATGTTTAATGAAGGGCAGGTGAAAACCCAGCTGGGGTATGTTATGCTTTTAAAGCTGCAGGATATTTGCTGCACAAACAGGAAACGCTTCAAAGCTGCCAGGTAAATCAAAGGAATGTGTTGAATTGATCAATGCATTACTGATACACTTTATCAGTAATCGGAGACATGACTGATCTAATAATACAGTGTTGGAAATGGTGCCAGTTTGCAAATAGCCATCTTTGTCCTGATTTGACTTGCAGATACTAGTATACCAATTCATGCAGGTTTCTTTAGTGTATTGCCGTCTGCAAAATCTTAATCTAGTTTAATGATTTTAAAGACCTGCTGTAACCACCATTTAGATAATTAAAAAAAGATCACGTTGAAAATCTCAAGACAGGGGCTTAATACTAGAAAGATTTGCCACTATCTGTTTGTTTCCTTAGTAAGTAATTCTCCCTTTACCCCTATGCTCACCCTCACCTGTTACTAAACATGTCAACAAGCACCTGCTGGAGCACTGATATTTGAATCACACATCACTGATCCTCATGCCATGGGTACTAATCCTGCACTGTGAAGAGAGAAACAACAAAAACCACTTTGTGGGTTCTGCTTTATCATGTAATAATAGAATAGTAGTCTGCCGGACTAGAAAACTTGCTCTTATTTCCACATAAAAAAAGGATGTTGATTAATTTTGGCATGCATAGTCTTTTTTTCATTACGTATGCCTCCATTTAGGCATTAGAACCAGTTTTAAAGATGACTGTATTAGCGGAGCCCTAGACAGATACTGCTTTTTTCCGTTGTTAGGCGTACATAACGCCGTTACTCCTATGGAAAGTATAAGGTCTACCAGATAAAATGAGTCAAATGCCCCTAAAAATAGCTTGATTGGTTTGTCCTTTTTCCCTCCTTGTTTTGCATTGCATCTTTACAGATGGGACCAGCTGAACCCTGGAATTTACAGGATGAGTCAGAACCTGTTTCACTCAGTCATATTCCACAACTTAGCAGTCATTTCGCCTGTGTGATCATTTCTATCCATATTCATTCATTCTTATTTATTTTTTATTTTTTAAAGGTGTTCTGCCTACTGTAACACAGGTTTACGATATTTGTTTCTATAGGAAAGTTTTTTGAGAATGCTGAAAATAAGTTTAGCTGCATTGCATTCAGGTGAGCATTTGTTTGGTAAGAAAGCTTCAGAGAGAGGAAAGCTTCAGAGAGAGTCTGCAGCTGAAACTGATTTAAGGAACTGTAAACAAACTAGAAAATCATCAAGATCTGCAACGAGGCTGATGTGGGCTTCCCCTCCAGTGCTGACTAAACTCCTTGTCATCAAGTTCCCCTCTGTTGCAGACCTTGTTTAATGTATTGCATTGATTACAGTGTGCAAGCTGTTTAAGAGTGTGCATGTGTTTTAATGTTCCCCCAGAACATAGAGTTCCTTGCAGAAAGTCAAACTGGCCCACTTGGAATACAGCTGGCATTGTTGTTGCTTGCAGTATTGTTGGGCAGATTCTCAGGAAACACAGACATGGATAGCTGAGGTCAGCATTCAGACCATTGACAGCCATTGACTATTTAAGTTACATATGTAAATTAGATGCTTTGCCTGTGTTTGCAGCAAAAATCACCCTGTTGTGTAAGTCAAAGCCAGGAGAAAACTGTTATGCTCTGGTGAAGTTTATGCTACTTTTTTTTCCAAAACAAAAAACGAAAAAGCAACATACTGTTTAATCAATTTAATCAACCTACAGTAACTGCAAGTAAAAGGTTCTTTTTGATTGTGTGTGTTTTTTTGTTTTTTTTAATTTTGTTTTAGAAAACAAATTGTGAACTTGGCTTTGGAGCAAACACTTATTGTAGCTGATTTCCTCCTTAATATGCTTTAACTGAAGGATTATAACTAGCATTTGGGTTAAAAAGAGAACAATACAGTATGACTTTAGTGAATATCTCAATTTAAAAAAACTGGGAAACAATATCATTTGAAGTTAGTATGTGGGGTAGGATGATCGGTTACACATTTTGTGATGTAAGAGAAAGGAGTAAATATTCTACATCTAGAAAGAAGTGAAATAGACATTACCGGTAGGTAGCTCAGGAGTTTTCCACTTGGAAACTGTAAACCGGCCTGGAAACTTGTGAACCTTGGATACAGAGTCAACATACAAACTTAATGTGCTGACTCATTCCTCTTTAATAATAGAAAACATCCAGTTGGGCAGAACCGTTTCTACTGTGCTGAAACACAATTGTAATTAGTTTTATGGATTCACATTGCAGTTGGTCCCTTGACTAAATCATGCAAATTTTATTCTGGACTAAAATTCCACACAAGTTTCTATTACCTAATCCAAACTAAGGCTTGCATTCTCTCTTGAAATTGTATTACTTTCTCTCTAATCTTTTATGAAGTAATCAGGTACTGCAATAAAGAAACCATTTAAATTCGGTAAATAATGGGAGTCTTCCTTGGAGTCACTATTCTGAACTATGGGAGCAACTGCTTATTGGTCTACAGAACTCTTACTGTAACTTTATCAAAAGAAAATATTCTGCCAGTTTTATTGGAGTCTGTATCAGAATATCACTGTGGATGAATTAACTACAGTTCTAGAGTACTGCGTGCAGAACGCTTCAAAGGATGCCTTGATAAGTTAACTTTTCCCCCCTTGAGTAAAAGCCACACCATGTCCTTCTTGGAACCTTTGCCTGAAGTCTGCTGATTTCTTTGCAGCTTTTCTCTTCAATATTCCTTTATCTTTTCTTCTTGTTCCAGGGGAGATTGTTGTCAACGAAGTTAACTTTGTAAGGAAATGCATTGCGACTGACACCAGTAAGCAAGACCTTTGGGGGAAACTGGTCTGCACAAACTTCAAGATCTCCTTCATTACTGATGATGCAGTGCCTCTTCTGGTGTGTGTTCTTCCCCTAAAATTAATTGTACAAAATAACAAGAATTGTTTTTGTGAATTTAGCAACATTGTGGATCTTTTTCTGTGATCTCGATAAGTAGTGTTTATTTATTTTATTGTATTTGCTTTCATATGAGGACTGTGATCTTAGATGTATGATACAGGCTCAGTTCCATGATGTTTCTGTTTTTTCTTGCAGAAATTCCAGTACAGAAACCAGCTTCTAGGAGAACATGACATTCCCTTAACATGCATAGAGCAGGTGGTGACAGGTATGCAGCTTTCTATTTTGGCAATGTTAAGCCTGTTTTTCAAGTCTACTACTGACAACAGCGCTGCATTAACAGGTTATTCAATCTTTTACGGCATTGATCACTTTTAAAAAAAAAAAAAAAAAAAAACAGCTGAATCAGGCAGTTTTTTGTAACGGTTTAACAAACTTACTAATATATAGGATACACTTGAAAGCATTGCTTATAAGGCATGTGCTGTGTCATCATTCCATGAAATGCTTTCCATAGCCGACTGCTGACTACAGCAGGTGGCGTCACTTCTGTTTGTTATTAGAACCTGACATGGAGCTCAAGTCATGGCCTTCGTTTATTTATTGTAGCTTGTTCTTGAGTACCGACAGTCACCACAGTATCATTATCCAGCACAATTGGTGAATCGGCAGTGTTGAACTGCAGTCTGTATTAGTCTATTAATATTAGGTCAGTCCCATACTTTGGGCTGGCAGCACTTGATGCACAGAGCTGTTACAACAAGCCGCTCGTCAATAAACTGCAGTTCTGTTTCCACCCTCGGCTCAAAGAGGCTTTATAAAGACCCCCTGTCAAATAGGGAACTATTTCTTTGTCAGCTGTTGAGGGTTGTTGTTTTTAGTTGGACAGTAGGAATGAATTATATAAAAAAAAGTAATTTTGTTTGTAACAGTGTCTGCAAATGATAAATACAGAAGATGTATTGTTAGTAACTGAGATTTGTTGGTAACTCCCATCAACAGCTGTAACTGTGGCTTCAATGGTCAATGTGTTTTATCTAAACAACTCCCAAGATCTTGGACATACTGTAAATTTAATGTTTTTATCACTAAAATAGACCAGTGAATAGTCTTGTTTCGCTACAGTAAGTAAATGGAGGGGGGATTCTCAGTTTTAAAATTGAAAGTAGATGCGCTTTGTGGTTTTCGTAGATTAAAAACAAAACAAACATTGCTATGGTTTTTGCAAACATTGCTTTTTCTATGGTTTTATTTACTACTCAGTCTTAACAAAAGCAGAAGGCATAACATGTTCTCAACAAGGCAAAGCATCTTTCTGTCAAGCGTTCCTGTTCTGCTTACTGTTCTAATGTAATATGTACAGTCCTCTTGTTTAATCTGTGCTTAGCTGGGATTTTGTTTTTAATTGTGTTTATTTCAGTAAATGACGGAAAGAGGAAGCAGAAAGTGCTGGGATCAAACCAGAAGCTCAAGTTTAATCCCACTGAGTTAATAATCTACTGCAAGGACTTCCGCATTGTGCGCTTTTGTTTTGATGAAGCCGGACCAGAGAGTGCAAAAAAGGTAACCCTGTTGTTCCTCGTGATGAAAACATGGCCATAGCTGATGGGTTATAGTCTTGCTTTAGCCACTGGCATCCCTCTACCTGTTGAGCTTAACAGTGGCTCTCAAGCTTAACATTACAAGAGAATCAAAGGACTATAAATTTAGAGCACAGTGGGAACTCGAATAAGGGGGATGCCTCTGGCTTGACATCAGTCATGGCGTGTTTTCTCCAAACTACACTGCTGCTGAGTTTTAACTTTGTGGTTTTAACTTTGTATCCAAGATCTATCTTCTTTTTTCACATCTGGCAAGCAGTGTGAGGTTAACTTAGTTTTGATAGAGACCTTGGGGCATGGAAGGATAGGCTTCTCATGGGAATGACTGTAAACCTGAAGGGCAAGCTGCTGCTGCACAGCCCAGTACTGTAACAGCTGAGCTGAAATATATAAATTCATAATATCTATATTTAGGTCTCTACTAGATGAATCACATTTATACTAGTATCTCTACCGTATGATTGAACTGATTGTGTTCTCTACTACGAAAATGTTTTTTGAAATTAAAATGTTAATGTAAACCAACATTAAAAAATATAATAATATATATATTATATATATATGCTATCACTATCATACCAGCAGACTCTGCCAGGTAGTGTTTCCCCTCCCCTGATCCTCATTATATATATATATATATATATATATATATATATATATATATAATATATATATAACAATGACAGGTAGTGTTTAACTCTGTAAATCCATCTCTGGGATCTGTTGGGAATTCATTAAAAAAAACAAAAAAACAGTAGCTTTGACCTCTGAATGTGTAGGTTATATAACTTTTGGTTCAATTTAGACATTATTCTGAAGTGACATTAGCAACAAGCTCTAATATCTAGTTTTAATTCATTTAATTGTATATCCTAAATATACATTTAAATTGGGGGGGGGGGATAGCCAAGGGATTAAACTCTCAAACTAATGTGTTACTGCTGGAAATTTTGAACAAGTTTCCGTTGCCAGACACGAGCAAGGTGCCAAACGAAATCCTGTTGGAACCTGCCAATTTTGGTAATTCAGAGTTCAGAAAAGGCAGAACAAAAAGCCCATTCATCGGTTACATCCTGATAACACAGAGACTACGCCACAGCTTTATGCATACAGTAATGTAGTGTCATGAACTGTGTTACTGTTTTACGCCTGTGTCCTTTATGAACATTCACCTGTTTTACTCTTGCATTTCCATTTCCACAGAACTCCTATCCCTGTGTCACAGCCAGGGAATGAAAGTTATATTGTTCTAGAAATGCACTGCAAAAGACAGCACCTTTTGTAGTGGTACAGTGCCACACACCCATCATGTTGAGAAGTTGGATGGTGGAGTGTTGGGTGTTGTCCAGGCAAGACAACAACATTTAAACGCTGGGACAAGTGTGCACAGGAACCGATTTATTATTTGTTTATTAGCAGATGCCCTTATGCGTCTGCTAATAACACCGTATGACTTCAAGTTATTACAAAATATCAGGAAGTATCACCTTACAAAATATGTTCACCAGAACCCTAATCCCAGTGGTGGAGCTTTCTTTTTGAGCATTTCCACGCATGCCAAAAAAAGATGTTGGAATAAAGCAGCAGTAGGTTGTAATTGTGTATTCTCAATCCCAAATAATTAGTGCATGAAAACCAGCTTTGTGTTTTCATTCTGATTAGTGGAATGAATGAACATGTTGTATGATGACTGATTATGTAAAGGAAAGTACATATGTGAGTATTAATTGTGCATGAGTAACGTTTCTATCTGCCTTGTGTCTAGCTGTTCATCCAGTGAATCGGGATCATTACGTGGTCATACTGTCCACTGAAGCTTGAGATTTCCACACATGTGCATTGACACTTAAAGTATAGGACTTTTGCAGGGTGCAGCTTGTGCATGTCTTTTTATCCCGTGAGCGTTGTCTTCATAGATCTTGTGGCACAAAGCTCATGGCTGATTTAGTGCTGCAGCTGGTGTCATGACAGGTCATAAATTGTCATCAGAATACAGGTAGGTCCTGTTTTAGCCAAGGCTCAGCTTGAAGTGTTATTGAATATTTCCAGTCTCAAGTTTTCAGCCAACAAAAGCTCAATAAAGAAAAGCCTTGTGACAGGTGAGCTCAGTAAAGCATGCTGGGTGTATTGAGGGGCTGGGTGGTTAAGGAGCCTGAGTGTAATCCAGTTCAAAGTATAACTACAAAACATTACCATTACTAACCAATTCAACTTGTCATCTCTGTTGGCATTCACAGAACTAATAGGCAAATAAACAAAGCAAATCCATGGTATTCAAGTGCTGTTATGCACATCATCCTGAATCTGGTATTGATAGTTTACTGCACAATAAGTTGATTTTTTATTTTTTTATTTTTTTAAGGTTTGTCTTGCTATTGCCCATTACTCGCAGCCAGCAGATCCCCAGCTGCTCTTCGGATTTGAATATGTTGGAAAGCAGTATTATAACCCAGGTAGAGTAGATTTCTGTTTTATTGGGTTTTTAAACCAGAGTCGCTAAAGCCTGGGCGTGTTCTGTTTGGAATTGCAGCAGGTGGAATATTAAACACAGAAGAAATACCTTGCCTTATGAATAGGAAACCTGTCAAACAGTGCAATCTGTGGCTGGATTAGTTCTACCACCCCTCCCCATCTCCCCACCCCCCCCCCCAATCTCAGAATACAGTACATTTCTCACATGCACTGTTATGTATTTAAATGCATTGCAGCATCTTGTTTTCAGATGGGGGTCCTAGTCTGGACATACTTGCAGTGAGGTGTCATTGGGAAGTTGTGGGTGTCAGTAGCTGAGCTGCAACTCAAATACAAGGCGTTGTAGATGAACCTTTGTTATATCCACTAAACTCCTAATGATTTTTTTTTCTTCTCTCAGCTGGAGACAAAGTAAATGGTGTAGACCCAGGAGGCGGCTGTGGTGGTGGTGGTGGTGGGGTTGAGGGTGTGCAGACTCCCCTATTCGACAGGTCCTCTGACTGGGACAGAGAGATCAAACGAACTGGAGGGTCTGAGTGGAGAGTGTGCTCTATCAACGAGAGCTATGTCATATCGCTAAGGTACCTGGGGCCTTCTGCTAGTAGAGATGGGGAGAAATGTAGCCAGGCCTGTCACCTGGCTTCCTGTCCTGTTCTGAGATTCCTCTGGTGATTTTACTAGCAGCAGCCCCTCACTGAGAGCACACAGATGCTGTTTCATATTGGAGTGCTGGAAATCTCTCCTATTTGGATATATAAGATATGCTTTAAAATCGTCCATTCTAAATGTGTTTACCCAGATCCCACTTTCAGCAGAACGGACTCACTCTGTAATGAGCATGTTGTGTTAAAACACTTTCCACACCCAGTGTTTAAAATTAAACTAGAGATTATCCAGCAGAGTCCATGTTATGCTGAAAAATTATCTTTGTCGTATTATTAAAACCTCAAAGCCAATATAAATAATGTTTTTCTTTCAGATCGAAGTCAGGGCATACTTACAAGGCTTGTATCCATCTAAAATAGTAACCGTGCTATCTTTGATCAAAGACCTTGAGAGATCTCAAGTAATTTCATAGCTGAGGATTGATAGATACCGGTTCAGTGAAGGAATGTACTGTAGAATCATGCAATAGAGTTTTTGTTATCATGCTCTTGAGTTCTACACTGGGATGGTGCACATTGAAAAATCCCTAAACAATAGGATGTGTATGTCATTAGTGTTTCAGTTTTACTAAAAGGGCAGTGAAATAGGCATGTCTCGGGATCTATGAATTTGTAGTTGTACATCATCCTGTTTAATTTAAAGAATGTGAACGCACTGTTGGAAATGGGACTCCCAGATTCTCAATGTATTTTAGAGTAAGACCTAATACAGCTAATGTTATCATCTTAGACGTTACTGAAATTAAGTTTGGGTTTGTGTGTTTTCAATTACACAGCAGACACTAATCTACACCTAGAAATATGTCATCAGATACATCCCGTGTTTGAAAAGAATATTTTTGTTGAATATCTTTGCAGTCTTCCTGAATACTTTGTGGTTCCGGTTTCACTGGCAGATCAGGACCTCAAACAGTTTTCAGTTTTTTTTACTGGACAACGCATCCCAGTGAGTATTTTGCTTACTTGTTTAAAAGTCTAAATCCTTAACTTCAAATACAAGTCGAAACCATATTGCTTTGTGGTTAATTTGGAAGTGTATCTTCAAAAACTGTATTGCCTTAAATGTCCAGCTTTTGAGATGTGTTATTTTGGATTTGCAATAGCTCCAGCTTGGATGATACTTTTCTATATTACAGTATAGTGCTGGTTATTTTTCGTACTGCATTCGGGAAAGCCAAAGTGTCGATGCTACATGTTATTGCTGGAAATTAAATTACTGTTGCAACACTCTGTAATTTACTCTATATTGTCATAGCTGTGGTGCTGGAATCACCCAAATGGGAGTGCTCTGGTGAGAATGTCTAGTATTAAGGATATGGTTCAACAAAGAAAATTAGACCAAAGGTATGTAGAAGGATTCCCAATAAAGAAGTATGAAGTAATTCTGTTGTGCATTTGCATTAGGAATGCTGTTATTATGCCTTGTAGATCAACCCATCACACTGTGAAATCCAATCAAATACTTTTTTTCTATTGATGCTTGTAAAGTTGTAATTGATTTGATCAATTGTTAAATTGACTTATTAGATTTAGAATTTGAAAATGCATGGTTTGTAAGAAAGTGATTAACAAAGCAAGCAATATTATATATTTTTTTTTTACGTATTTAATGGCACAGGCAGCTACCAAAGGTCGTTTAAACACCGGTAAATGGAGTTTCACTTACTATTGGAGCTAAAGACAAGCCCTTGATATTTCTCTTTCTTGTTAGGATCTGTAATGCTGTCACAAGAAGTCATCCCCAAAGGAATGATGTTTACAAGTCTGATTTAGACAAGAGCCTTCCCACCATTCAAGACGTCCAGGCTGCTTTTGTCCGGCTCAAACATATCTGTGTTATTGGTGAGCCTCGTTTGTCCCCCTTAATGTTGTGTACACAATTCCATTTGCACAGGAATTTGGAGTGTAATTATATGTGTACAGAGAAGTTATACATTTTCTAAGGAACTGTCTCAAATACTTCTGTCAATCCAGACCCTTTTGAAGAGTCAGATGAGAAATGGCTGTCCTCCATGGAAAGCACGCACTGGCTGGAGTATGTCAGGTATGTATTTGTAGGTACAGGCTGGTAGCAAAAATTTCTAATTTGTTGGCAGCTAGCTTGTAGAACAGAAATGTAAAAAATATATATTTTACTTGGCTTTCTGTGTAAGACATCTGGTGTACCTGTTGATGCAGTTTGTACAAGTTTCTAAAATGGCACCTACTTGAATAAGAGGTTGCTTGTTACAGTTCTTAGGTTGACATAAGTTTCAGGACACCATTTCTGTAGCATTTTTTCTCTTCCGTTTGGTAGAAATGATAGTGTAACCTTAATATATATGTGGTCAGTTGTGTGATATGTCAACGTTCCTCACGAGACATTCCTTGTTTTGACATCCGACACCAACTATATTTGCCTGGTTCCTGCTGTCATTACATCGCTATTTAAATTCAAAACCTTTCACAAAGGAGTCCTTCTGTTAGAAGTTAAATGGTCTACAGTAAATAGATTAATAATACTGTTTCTTAATACTGTTTCCAAGTTGAAAATTAACTTTCTAAGAATGTGATTCTAAGTGGGAGCTGGGCACGAGGAGCGTTAACTGTATTATGTTTGTTTAATTTTTCTAGGTCATTCCTGAAACACTCAGCTGAGCTTGTGCATATGCTGGATGGAAAGCATGTTTCTGTCGTTCTGCAAGGTAAAGCCATACCCATGCCTGCTTCATTGCAAAGTCTCCTTCAGAAGTACACTGAATTGTAAATTTACAGTTACTTCTAAAACTTTTCTGAAATTGTGATCCCAACTGACCACCAGGACTTAAGATTTGCTGAGTGTAGTTTAGAAAATAACTTTTGTGGATATTTACAACCTAATGGTTACATGTGCTATATATTGAATTGTAGTAATGTTCTATGATCTGGTATGCCCTATGCCTCATTCTGTCCTCGCTCTCTCCGTCCTTTTTAATGCCTGCTTGTTCTTTTCCTCTGCGCAGAGGAGGAAGATCGGGACCTGAACTGTGTGATTTCCTCCCTCGTTCAAGTGATGCTGGACCCTCATTTCCGCAGCATCACTGGCTTCCAGAGCCTGGTGCAGAAAGAGTGGGTGATGGCAGGGTACCGATTCCTTGACAGATGTAACCACTTGAAGAAATCTGACAAAGTGGAGGTAAGATTCAAGGCTGTGGTCGCAGTGTTCTTTTAAAAATGTAAAGTCTCACAAAGTGGCGCTTTTTTCTTTATTTACTCCAGGTATTCCAACCTCTTTCTATGTAGGAGCAGGTCCTCAAGCAATCAAGAAGTCAGAGGGCATGAGTACATTTAGCGTACACCAGGTTTTATAGTGTTGCACCCAAGTAATTACACAATTTTAGCTAAACAGTGTTGGCAGGGGTTGTATTTTCAGGTGGAATTTGCTTGATTCTGGGTACCTTCAACTATATTCATACTTGCCATACTTGAGTCATACTCAGAGTTCTTTGTAAATATAATAGAAAGTGAAAATAAACGTGACTTATATCCCAGAGACTGGATTTTGCTCAATTTACTTAACCAGCAAGCCTTCCCCAATAACCATTACACAGTCATAAAATATATGGTAATTTATTTATAATTTTTTTCCTAAAGTTTTAAAGTAATGTATTGCCTAAACATCCCAAATGTCAATAGTTTGAAACATACGGGTTGCTATAGTAGTATGCCTGATCTAGGCTTGTTTTCAAATCATTAAAAGGTGTCATGAGAACTGATCACTCTATTCTTGTGAACCTCCACAGTCTCCCTTGTTCTTGCTGTTCTTGGACTGTGTATGGCAGCTGCTGGACCAATACCCTGCAGCCTTTGAGTTCACAGAAACCTACTTGACTGTGTTGAGTGACAGCTTATGGATCCCAGTCTTCAGCACTTTCCTTTTCAACTGCCCTCAGCAGCGGGCAGAGCAGAGCAGAGTGAGTGTTTTTCTGTTTGATTAACCAGTACGCTAAATCGGACTTGTTTTTTGTTTCATCTCAAAAAGATTATTCCATCATGGGGAAATATCAGAAACAGTAACTTTTTGTAATTCTACATAACGTAGGAGTGTAAAATTTTCAAGTATCGTGTGCTGGTTGCGATAAATCGTCTCTACATGGTTCTCATTCTTCAGGTTTCATTATGCTTACTACAACAGAAACTAGATTTATTACATAGATTCTTCTGTCAAAACACATCCCGAACCTTTAGATTTGCTGTTTAGCTGCTACCCTTTTAAAATTTTTTTTTTTTTTAAATGCTTTTTCTCTAGGAATTTGCAAGAAGTAAAAACATCCACTTGGGAAATGAAAAGGTTCTTCAGTTTCCTACTGTCTGGGATTGGTCCCAGCAATTCACAGCTAAAGATCAGGCTTTGTTTAATAACCCTTTGTATGTTGGGAAGAGCGCAACTTGTGTACAGAACGGAGCTGTAAAAACATTTAAAAGGACCAAGGTAAACCAATAATGAATAAGCATGCTAAATATATTATTATTAGAATTATTAGAATTTGTGATGGTCAGAAGTGCTTTGACTCTAGTATATTGACATATGCTGTGACTGGTCATCTGTATCTCAAAATGAAGAACTATAAAATGCAATACACTTGGTCTACACTCTTCAGATTATCCAGAAGTTTATCTGAACAAATTAGAAAAAAACATTAAAACAAAACAAAAAAAAATGTTCTAATGGATCAACATATAATAAGGGGAATTGTAGTTGAACCTAAACAATGATCAGTTTCTTTCCAAAATTTAGAAGTTTCCTAATTAAAAATATAATAAATTATTTGTTTTGCCTAGAAAAACTACAGCTCCACCCTGCGCGGCATGCCTTCCCTGAGGAACGGGCTGCTGAACGAGCAGGAGTTCATTCCCAGGAGGAATTCTTTGGTGCTGAGGCTGAAACCCGAGTTCTCTCTGCTGAAGGAGCCCCAGGAGAGCCCCTCAGATCAGTATATTCGAGAGTGGTTTTCGAAGCCTGCTGACCTTCAAGGTCTCATCCTTCCCCAGCTTCTTTGCTCACACATCAAAGTGTGGAAGCTGTGTTTCTTGCGCTGGATTCCTGAGGCCCAGATTAACAACGGAGGCTACATCACTGCCTTCCACAAAGTGTCGGTGCTGGCAGACGAGATTGAGATGCTGCAGAACCGACTGCGCCAGTACAAAGGAACCCCCTCTACACCGGGAGGCTCCCCCGAAACAGAACGATGCAAGATGTACTTCCGAGCAAGCAACATCAGTGACACTCCACCAACCCCTGAGTACCTGACCTCATCGTTCCCGTTTTCTCCCGTCGGGAACCTTTGTAGGCGCAGCAGTCTCGGGACCCCCCTGAGCAAATTCCTAAGTGGTGCCAAAATATGGATTTCCACGGAGACACTGGCTAATGAGACACTTTAAGCATGTTGTGCACTGGAGGGGGAATCAAGAACCTGGAGCATTTATGAGTCAGGTTTCAGTAGACGTCAAGTTGCACCCAATGGGATCCTATAAAAAGTAATGTTACTTTAGTGGTTTAATTTTGCACAAGATACTTCAAAGCATTTTGAATCTAGCTTTCATTCGCACAATATGTTGCCGTTTTTGGCATTCTTTTGATCAACAAAAAATAAGTGTATATTTTAAAAACATTTCAAGGAATGCAGATGGCCTCCAAAAATGCAATTTAAAAAAAAAATATATATATATATATATATATATATATATATATATATATATATATATATATATATATTGTAAATCTGACAGAACAGAACTAAATTGGTTTCTTATTAATTACATCACTATTTGGAAGATGACATTCTTGAATTTCAGAGGGGAATATTGATTAAAACATCTGCAGTTTTGCAATTTGAGTGTTAGAAAGAGAAAGTGTACAGCATTTATTCTGTGATCGTTGATGCTTGTAGCCACAATAGTATGGGTTTGGTTGTTTTAATTTTGTTTTATTGAAGCCCAGGCAAGAACATTTAGGGGCAGGCTGGTTACCTGTCCAGAGGAGAGAGAGGAAACTCCGTAAACTAACATTATGCTGGACCATAACTTGCCTAGCAAGAGAGTCACATCTCCTTTAGATGCATTTAGACTCCAGCCTGGAGCTGGAAATGCACTGAGTTGCAATGCTGCCGTGCAGTGCTGGAGACTTCTTTCCAGTAGACGGGTCAGGGCATTCAAGTCTGATTTTAACCCAAGATAAGCTTCTAATTATTCAGATTTATAATGTACAGAATAGATTAGACCTTTTAGACATGGCTCTCCTTTAGATGTTAACACTTTGTTAAATATTTTATATGATATGTGTTCAAAGTACATGCTCTGTTACATAGATTTATATTAATCTGTTAATCGTTTGCACATATAACTTTTAAGAAAGGAGCAAAACTATTAATTTCAGCTAATACTTTTTGCGACTGTTTGGGTCTAAATAAAGATTTTCATTTACATGACCGTAATTTGCTACGTCGCATTGCTACTGTGAAATACGTTAGAAATTGCAACAAGAAGTTAAGATTTTTTTTTTGCTCATAACAGGCAGCAAAGTATGGGAAGGTAGTAGGTAATATTTTAGGAGTATACAAAAATACATTGCTTACAGTATGTAGGTCTATTGAAACTGCTATTGTTACAGCATACAGTCTTATGCTGTTTTCGTTGGTTTGTGCTGACTGTCATGTTATCTATTGTTTTCTTAATTTTACACAATTCTCCTTAAAATGCCAAGGAATTTAAGTACTGTAATATTATAGTGATTGTCCTATAATACACGTTGATTCAGTGAGACCACTTGAGTAGATAGAACTAATTATACAGATGATTTGCACTGTTTAAGTCATTTGACAAACTGGTCTGTAAATATGATACACAGGCAGACTCCCCAAGGAAAGTGCCTTTTTAATGGAAACCTTGAATGCATCCATTATATTTAAATAAAACATAATGAAAAATGCAACTTGGGTTCTGTATTGCAAAAAAATAAATCTAAAAGATACATTTATAAAGTGCATTAAATGTGCACAAATAAAAAATTATGAATAATTAGAGAGAGATTTGTCCAAATCCAGTTCTGCAAACAGATTTCAATTATTTTGAGCAGAAGTACAATTAGAAGACATTGACAGACTAGCAGAAACTTTGTCATTTCGACTTCAGTGTGTTTTAGTATTTCTAAATATATAGTTCGGCAAAACAACAGCATGCCTTGTGAAGGTGTTGCATGACTTTGGCCTGTGTGTGTAATTTTCTAAATGGTTTTGTATACCAGCACTATGTTAAGTATACAATACAGACTACAAAACAGTTTAAACGTAACATGCACGTATTGTGGTTCTAGCTATGGCAGCCTGTTTTGCACAGCATACTGTAGCATGCACTGTAACTACAGGATGTAGCCCGTAAAATGAAATACAGAATAGAAACATGTATGTGTATTTACAAAACCAAGAGATTACTACAGGGACAGTGCTTTCTGTGTTAACAGAGCTGTGGTCAGAGCAGGAAGCTGTAGAACAAATGCGGTCCTCTTTGAGCTCGGTTTCATGAAGTTGCCTCAATTTAAAATAGAACAATTGGGGTACAGATTCAAGAAGCGGGACAGGACAACCTTGTCGTACTGATATAGAAAATGACATTTGTCCAGTAGCCTTCATATGCTCAAAAGGGACAGATAACCTTATGCTGAAAGTCTATAGGGGTTGTAAATTGCTTGACTTTAATGCAGTCTTTAATTAGAGTTCCTAAACCTTTCGTGAAAACCCCCCGTCTTTAGTCATAACCAGATTATTGGTTAGGATTCATTGTTAAATTTTAAAGGATGTCATTTGTAAACTTATCTTGAATAGTTTTTATTAAAATTACTTTTATATATTTTGGTTCTAGGTTAGATATATTTGTGGCTAACAGGTCGGTACTATAGTATTAATGCCTTTTTATTTTAGAAAAATTAAAAAATGTAAATGTACATATAATTTTAGTATGAGCTAGGTTAGTTTTCCACCAATCCTTTTTTGAAAATGCACTCATGGCTGTTGCATGATTATTGTGTACTAAGCTCAGCACAATTTGATAATAAAACAGCTAAATATTTATTTAGTTATGCAATATGGTTAAAACTGGGTCATTTGTAATCCGCTGTGCCTTTTTAAAAGGGAATTTGGGTTTTCTTTTATGTATATAGAACATAAAAGACCTCCCACCTCTTCCAGTGGGCCTTAGTATACATCCACTGATACTTCGATCTTGATAAATGTGACATGCTGATTCCAAAGCTGCAACAACTGGAAGCCATATAGTGCTGCTTTTATATTGGATTCCCTTCAATGTAAAAACAGCAGGAGTCTCCTGTGTTTCTAGCCTTGAGGTTTGTTTGTGTGCTGAAATTTCCCTCCAGCATTCTCTAAGCTGAGCGCTATTAAAGTGGCTGTTAAGCTGATGACCAGTCTGATCACTAGCATCCACAAAGAGATCACAAACCAGGCTTTTGTGAATACAGGGGACATCATGCTGTTAGGCCAAATACACCAATGACAACAATTAATACAGCAGAATACGTTGCAAATAATAAAAATAATAGACAACCTGGGTATGTTTTAATTTGGTAATAAAGAATAAATAATTAGACTAGCACTTGTATAGCTATAAAATCTTAATTTTACTAGTAAAGCTAATTATTTTTTTTAATTGTTAGGTGCTGTAGCTTTAGGCACAGAATTTTTTTTATGGGTGGTGGCAAGACAGAAATCACTAAATATGTGATACTGGATTTTATATATATGGCTACCAAAGTTAGTGTATATTGGAATAGATTTTCATAACTAATATTTAAGTATTTCAAAACTGTAAATGAATGCAACTAATGTAAGCAAAATAAATTAAGATCTGTCTATCTCATTAGCACAACTCTTAAAGGCAAACAAGCTATTTTAGTTTAATAGAATGTCTACAATCTTTGTGCCTAATTTCTATAGTCTTCCTGTAATTTTACAGATGTTCTGTTAAGTTTGTGGAAAAGAAATAAGAAAATGTGAAGGAATTTCAAAACAAGCGAATAAAGTATATTTACTTAAACTGTCTGTCTTTCTACATCCTTTGAAAAGAAAATCTGGATGGTGTACCTATTTAAACAAAACATGTAAAGAACTGTGCATTGATTTTAGATAAGCAATACCGGTTACTAGTAAATGGTTTATTAATTATTTAAATATGCCGTTTCTACAATTACAATATATACAACAGATACTGGGTTTAGTACAGATGAGAGTAAAATACATAAGGATAATTTGTGAATTTGAATCGCAACCACAGGTAGACATTTTCAAGAAGTATTTTTATTTATTTTTATTCATGCAGCAACCAACTTGAGATACAAGAACCAAGCAGCTGCTGTTAAATATACAGTAATAGCGCCCCTTTATATTAAAAGATTCCTTTAATGCAGTTCAGGTTAGTCGTGTGCTCCTAGCTCCAATGGCAGTAACTCCCAGCTGCTGTAGCTCATCCAACCAGATCATCTGTTTGTGGGACAACCGGTCATTTGGGCCTTTCACTTCCACCAACTAAAAAGTAAAAAAATAAATAAATAAATCCACCTTGATAAACAAAGAAAGTTGTACATAACCATTGCCTTGACCTCAATTTACCCTGACAGCACAAACAAGTCTGAAAGAGCTGACAGCAGCCAGCACCGTCACTTGATATTTTGTGCAGATTTCTGGCTGAAGATTACAGGTATTTCCAGTAATGAAACTGAATCTACATTGACTGCTAAGAACCCAATTGTTCCACTTTTGAAGAAACTATGTAGGTAACAGACTGGTGTCCTGTGAATGGGACTTTTGAGTCCTTGACATTCACTTCTACAGCATTTATTGGTTCATCCCACTTCTCTGAACCAACAAAGGAACCACGATTTTTTGGGTGTTGCAATGCAACTACCACAGCTCATGGATTCGTTTTTAGATCGGATATGGTCAACCTCCTCTACACTTCCTGTGCAATCCAATGTGTGGAGACTCAATTTTATAAATGCAGAAATCAGGATGTGGTCAAGGCTTTAAAACTGTAAAATTATTAGAAATTCAAACATTCACATTAAATGTCTTTGTTCATTCTGGAAATAAAGGAAACAGGAGGGTAGGGCAGCGTTTGGCTGGCTGATTGCATCGGTCTCTGCCTGGGCACACTACACCACATGAGCACTAGAGCAACAGCTTGTTTCTCTTGGATCGCTGCTGCAGGCAAACAGCAGTATTTTCAAACAAAGACAATAAAGCACTCTGCATTATTACAGGCTGTGAAACTTTCAAGTCTGATAAGTTTCTAGTGCAGCTAGAAAAAATATAGGGTTTTTTACACCAAGAGAGATCTTGTTCAGATGAAATATGGTTCAGGTTTGGGATCAGTACAGTCCAAGCATATCAGTAATCTGAACAGCATCCTGTTCCAAATGGACTGAATTAGAGTATGCCTTTCTTATGTATTTCAAGACAGACACAAATCTATTTAATTTGTGAGAGAAGCACCTTTCAAACTTGAAAAAAGCTAGTAGCTGAACAGACAGGAAATGGCTGCACTTGAATACTTTCACTAGTCTGCACAGACTCGCATGCCTGCTGCACCTGTCACACAAGGATCTCAGCAATGCAGCGAGACTGTGAGGTCAGGTCACTCTCACTAGTGGTATGCTGTGGAATGAGGTGGGGCTAGCACATTCTGAATATCCTGTCTGCTCTAGGGAGGTCAGCCACACGTCTATTCCACTCCTACACGGTGGACTGCTGCAGTGAGACACAAGAAGAGAACTCCCAAACAAAATCTATTTACTGGGCTTAATCTATAGAAACATCTTGAAAGGAAAAGGAAGGTGGGTGTAAAATGTATTCTAACGAAACAGACGTGTCGGTACTTTGAAAGGAATCTTAGCACAAGTTGCATTCTGCGCATGGAGTAACTTTGTTGTAACGAACCAATTTTTCAATAGCAGTCCGTACCCTTATCGAAGCCCTGATGGTGGTAATGAGCCAGTGCCAGTTCCTCCACGGAACACATGACCGTGGCGGTGGAGACACCCTCTTCTCTGCTTCTCCCTCTGGGCAGGGCCGCCCCCTCCATCAGGAAAACAGACTTCCCCATCCCTGCATGAGGGCACAACTTCCCTCGGATTGTCACCTGCACAGAGACAGACACACAGACGCTAGCAAACAATAAATGAGGAACATCCAGCAAAACAATTTCTGTAAGATACTGGAAGCCGCAGTTTAAGCTTCCCCATGCTTTGTCTGGGTGTTCCCGTCCCATTCACTTACCACCACCACACTTTCCAGAGGCAGAAAAGTAGAACAGCCCCCTCAAGCGTCTCAAAAAATAAATGAAAAACACTCTTGGAAGGTACGTTTTTTATTAAATTTCTTTTAACAAAAAAATACTGACAAAAGATGAATACGAAATGACTGTAGAGAGGCAGTTTACAGAATACTATCAGTCCAGTTCTAAGGTTTTTTGGGGTTAGAGATTTTTACATTAGCAAAACTACTTTTATCATTTATTAACATGTATCATCTTTCATGGCAGATCTTCGAGTCAACAATGAGGTAACTATTATTTATTTATTTTTTTTTTAAATCAAAACTAATAGAGACCGACAGGCTTCTGATTCAACCTATGTGAGCCCATATCTTCATTCTTAGTTCCTGCAGCTTATTGAGGGGAGTAAATAATTCAATTGCTCTGTGCTGGGGGATGAGAGAAAGACAAGGGGGGTGGTGGTGGGGAGGAAGCTAAGCCTTGAGGTAAAGCTTAAGCCCCATGATACTGAAAACCCACCACCTCAATATAGTATATTCTCTTTGTTGGTTTTGTCAGTTTTCCAGGTTTGTTCAGCTCACAGTGAGCACGGCATCATGCTTTCTCATCTCCCAGGGAGACTAAAAGGAGAATGCCCGATAAGGCCACTGTGAGGCGTGCTGCATGCTGCTGTACAGTCGTGGGCTCCAGACAGCAAGAGAAAGAGCCAGGCACAGTGTGTGCTCACTAACTATTTATCAGCATGTGTGTTCAGATAATTAGAATAGAAAAAAATTGCAGCAACAAAGCTGTGACCCTTTAAACTTTTTTCATGCAACGTCAGCAACAACTAAATGATCTACTGGCGGTTAGATATTTGAGCACCAGCACTATAAGGCTTGTGCCTTTAGTAAATGAAATCATAAGCTAAATAACTACACACTGTAAGATTGCATTTAAAAACAAACAAAAAACACAGATATGCAATACCTCACACCCTTGTGAAAGGTATGATAACCTTAAACTTATATACAATATAATGTCTCCAAACATACATTTAAAAAGTCAGAATGCTATGGGAAGGACACTTACATGACTGGCATCATTCACTTCTACAGCTGGCACATCTTTCAGAAGATGTCTGAACTTTTTGCAGCTGGGAGACTCTCTCAACCTCGCTGCTCGCTGATGCCCTGTTCGTACCAGCGGATCAAACAGCCCTTCTTTGATGCAATTAATTTCCTTAGAGACCAGAAACAAAAGAACAGAAATAAAGGTACAATAGTTTCAAATCTGGAGGAGGTAGGGACACCAAAACACATAAATAAAAAAGTGAGTTGGGATGCCTCCTCTTAAAATCTTACTCCTTGCAGTTTTGTAAAATTGTAAGCACTTCTGTTATTGTGTGTGACATGCAGTTTATCATTTTTTTATAGCAATTCTCTGATAGAAGTACACCACACCCTCGCTATAAGGAACCTGTAGGAGTCCAAGCCTTTAGTTCGTTATATCGAGGGGTTCGTTATAGCAAAAGGACAATCAAAATGAACAATAAACTGTTGGAGTAAGCTAATGAGATGAGATTGTGAATACAAGTAGAATTACATGTACCTGTTCAACTCATCTATGCAGTAAACTGCCTTTGCTTTACCCTATTAGTTAAAAAATTAAAATGCAGTACAAAAAGCAAAAATCCCAAACTGAAGCTTTTATTCCAAATCAACCCAACATGAAAAGTTAATCAGATCCTGAAGTTTTTTGTCATTGTTGCTTTTCTTTAATCAATTTTGCTTTGCCGCATGGTTGCTTAACAAGCCAGAAAAGTGCTTTTCGACAACCTGTACTCACGACAGAGACACCCCTGAGTTACTCCTTTTTTCAAACGATCATCCAACTTTATTACAGCATAAAGTGATTTTCGTTTCGGAGGCATAGTTATACAGCACACACCTTTTATTAAGACAAAAGAGTTGATTTCACTGCGGAGGTGGCATCCCGTGTGTACAGACCGGGATGTTGATATGTTTATATGACATTTTTTATCCGAAGGATCATTGTAATGAAGGCCGTTATAGTGAGGGTGTACTGTACCTCCTCTGTGCGTTTCAGATGTTGTTGTAAATTGAAAGCCAGGCGGTCCCGCCAGCACCCCCTGCTGTCTAGACAATAGGCAGACTGAGACAGGAGATTCTGCAGCTCTTCCACAGCCTCCTGAAATACAGACATTGCTGACTCGTCATCACCCTGAGACACATATAGACGTGTGTATGCTGACAATGCTGCGGGGTGTGTGCTGCCTCACACCTTGTACATGTGCAGCCTCTGCAGAATCTCCACGCCCCGGGAGAGGATGCGGGTGTAGACCCAGCCAACAGTGAAGCAGCGCAGGTACACAGGCACACATGCAACTCTTCATAGTACCTGCAGTGAGCACATAAACACAACAAGCACCAGGTGGAGTACTGACCCTCAGGAGCTGCGCTGCTAGCAGAGGGGAAGACAATGAGGACTGTATCACACCGTACGCTACTACCTCAGGTCAGTCACTTTCCTCAGTTCCTGCCAGGCAGCTTTAGCAGTCTGGAAGAGCAGATTTGCCTCGTCGCAGTGTCCATTCAGCATGGCAGCCATCACGACATGTGCATTGCTGTCTCATACCTAACCCAAAACAGAACTCAATTAAGCACCATGATTTTATTTGTTCCCAGATCTGAATCACAATGCTAGCTGCTTGATATAAATGGTCTAGAGCGAGGTTTCTCAAACTTGGTTCTGGGGACCTCCTGTGTCAGCTGGTTTTCATTCCAACTGAACTCTCAATTACTTAACTAGACCCTTAATTGAACTGATAATTTGCTTAATTAGACCTTTTTTTACTTGTTTTCAGCTTTCAAGTTATAACATGTCATTAGTAATTTGAAACCTGCAACAGCTGAAAATAATTTAAAATGTCTAATTTTAATGTTCAATTAGTTAAGTAACAGAGATCAGTTGGAATGAAAACCAGAAGACATGGGGGAGTCCTGAGAACCCCTGGTCTAGAGCATATGTCAAGATCTATTTATTGTTATTTTTAATGCCAAAAATATGTTTTTAATGTTCCAGTCCACTGTAAATAAATGCATAATTAATCCATAAAGTGTAATGTGTACTGTCAGCAAAGACTTCCACCTGCACAGTTAATGTCTTCTTAAGACTGAAGCGCCACCCCACGTTAGTTATTTTCAATTTCAGTGAAGTCCACTTCAGATGACTCCTGTGGTGCCTCAGTATTTTACTATATTACAGAATGTAGAGGATTGTGATGGGTGTACAGTCAGCAGGGTGCACTGTTGCACCAAGAGTATTCAGAACTTGCATTACTTTCCCTAAATAATGGGTGCTATCTGATAGTTATTTAGCTTTTCATTAATGAAAGAATGATAAGTCTTTTAATCTATGCTTACAGATCATGGTCCAGTTTTAAAGCTAATCAATACTGTATTTTGACAAAGTTAGTCAATAATAATAATAAAAAATTAATTATCCCTTGAATAAAACTCTTGCTACCGTTAATACTAGTGTTAATTGGGGTCCGTGAAACCAGTCAAAAGACATTAGTACATAGTATAGCCCAATTACATTATGCATGACGTTAAGCAGGTCAAATACTGCAGAGAGATGAGAAAAACAACATCTCGAGATCTCACACCGGAGTTGTGAGCAGTCTCTCCACACTCTCACCTGATGAGATCCTCCCTGTCCTGGAAGACCTTGCTTTCCCTGTGGACGGTGTAGCCTGGCCCACATGCGGCCCACATTGACCATGAGCACGGTGTAGAGCTGGCCCTGTCCCCCCCTGCCCGTCTCCTCGTCCTCCACGGAGTCTGAGAGAGAGAAGAGGAGCAGGACCCCGGCAGAATACAGCGCGGGGCCCCTTGCACATCCACACACACACGCCTGCCAGCTCCCTAGCCCTGCAGGCACAAGCACAGTCCTCACCCTCACAAGCACCACTATCAACACACACCTATCGAAAGCCCACTTCATTACTGATCTGCTGGAGGCTTCCTGTTAGTAGTCCTTTGTAATTGTGAGACACCCTCTTGAAATAAACATTTGAGCACTAGTTATTACTACCCTGTAAGATTTTCAGAACCCTTAGTTTTTTCAGTTATGAACTGCATTTTGACAGTATGTTAAGTATGTTAAGCTGCTTCCCCACCTCCTCAAGATCACTGCCCCAGTGCCAGGCTGCTTGCTGCTGGAGCTGAAGAGCGAGCGCTGCCTGGACAGCTGGAGGAAGCCCTCCACCAGCTGCTGCTTCTGTCCGTTGGGGTTGACCAGGTGAAAACCATTTACCAGAGTCTTCAGCTCAGGTGCAGAAAGCAACTCCAGGACTTCGGAGATATCCTGCAGCTCGGATTCTAGCAGCACAGACAAGCACAAGCAAACCATCAAAGAGCGGGCTACGTTATTTAGAAGATGGCTAATAAATACTTTTTATTTTATAATAGTGTGAGCCGTACCTCTCTGCAGAAAGCCATTTTCTACAAGTTCTTTGATTACAGGTGCCAGGTCAGAACCGATCTCAGAGTACTCAAGCTTACACACTTTCAGCCAGTTCAGTTTCCTCTGGAACAGCCTCACATACAGCTTCTGTCCCACAGCTGGTAACACAGAACAGGAAAATACACAAGACTTATTTTCTGTAATCAGGAATTTACCTTTTGTCCCACATTAACTTCAGCTACATATAAAAAACATCTCTTTTCAGCAATGCACTGTTCCAAGCTGGCCTAGTTCTAAAAGTGATGCTCACTCCAATGTGTCTCACAGTAATCAAGCATTTATATTTCTCTGCCTAGGTGTTTCAGAACGGATGCACCTACAAGAGTATGCTGGCAACTCAGACTTTACGTTAAACCACCCAGACAAGTTATTGAAGGAGTGTATTATAACTTAATAGAAGTATGTGTTTTTAAGGTGGCCCTTTCCATAGACGATATCGCAGCAGAAGCATTATCATCCTGATTAGCAGGTTTATGACTGTCACTATTTGCAGATGAATCTGTTTCTGGTTTTGCATTGGATTGCCCTCCTTTACAGCTGATCCTCCCTGTCCAATACAGATGCATCAGGACTGTTGTTTGCATTGAGCTTTCTCTTGCACTTGTTCAATCAGGATACACTGACCAGCTGACGTGAAGTTGGAGTTGCTAATGGTAACAAGGAGGGCTCAGACACCTCAGCATTCAGCAATTCAGTTACTATCCTTCTTTTAGTTTTATTCTGTGAAGGCAACTCCATCATATCAAGATCTCTCAATTTAGCGTCCTCTGCGGAGCACCCAGGCATTACATCTAAAGATTCATCGCAATTATTTTCTTTCAGAGAGCTGTTCAAAGCACACACGTCACCAGTCCCTTCTGAAGAGCTGCCAACCTGTTTTTGGGCTGCTGGCAAAGCTTCCTTGGAGTGTTGGTTGGAGTTTTGACTGTGAGGCTTTCTTGATAACTCTGAAGCAAGGCATCCCAGACGAACAGTTCAAACAACCTTAGCTGTACATTCCTCTGTTTTCTGTGAAATAAAATAATTTTTAAAATAGGGGCTAGCCTGTTCATCCTTGACAGCACCCTCAGAGGCAGCATCTCGGTTTCTTGTGGTCCAGGATCTTCTCAGGCCTTCTTGGAGATTTCAAAATAGCCTCTTGGCTTGAGTTCTTACTCACAGAGTTTACAAAAATGACATCATCACCATCATCATATTCGCGAATTTCTGACACTGCTTGTCAATGTTCGTTCGCTGGGGAATTTCGTTCAGACATTTGGTAAATAAACCAAGCAGAGTACATAACTTGTCATGTGAACAGCATTTGTTGATTTGTTTCATTCAGATATTTGGTAAATAAACCAAGCAGAGTACATGCCTTGTCATGTGAACAGCATTTGTTTAATCCTAGCTTTTTGAATTGCGTTCCCTCAAAGGCAGAGCTAATCAACTGCAGTCTCTCAGGCTAAATCAGTTGATCGCTGAAATGACCGATTAGCCAATCCTTGCTCTCTGCTCATAATTTTGCCCTTGGTTCCTATTCCTGATCTTATCTTTCTATTACAGCTTTTTATGCTGTTGCATTGCCTCATTTGAACAAACAAACAAACACAAATGCTGAATAGGTATTCAACGTTCATTGGATTTATCATAAAAGTTACAAAAGTTTAAAGACCTTTACACCTCTCAAAACCTTTTTTTGTTTGTTTTGCTGTTGATGTTTTTGACTCTGGTAAAGCCCATTACAATGTATTTGTTTGGAAATAGTACCCAGCTCACGTGGAGGCTAGAATGCCAGTGTAAGGTTGAGGGAAAGGGGTCCTACCACAAGCAACATACAAACACAATGTACTCTGCAGATTCCCCTGAACAGCACTAATTTTGAGACTACTTAATGGCTATCCAGGATTACTGTAGGGCTAATTGCAGTCTGTGAAGTCACAGAAAGTATCCTCAAAAGATATGTCTGAATTTCTTTAAAAAAAACCCAGTTGTGTTTCTTCATACACATGTGGTTATCAGTCTGTAAACATGTATAAATAAAAAAAACAGGGTGTGGCTTTAGCACAGAAGAGTTTGAATATGCCTGCTACACAATGACCAGCAATACCTCAGCTTTCAGAAACAAAAGTATCGCCTGTTTTTTTTTCATCACTGCTGTTTTGAATAGTGGCAATATAACCTTTTTTTTTTGTAGCAATCAAAAAAAGAAACCACTCCTATTGCAGCTCAGGAATACATGTTTAAAAGTCAATGCACGTGCTGTTAAAATACAGTGTATTTCTGTTAGATCTGGATGTATTAAATACACATTGACAAATGCACTTTTTATCAAATTAGATTTTTTTTTTTTTTACTTTCTTTTCATTAGAACTTTGTGGCTAAAGATTATGTAAAGGTTATTGCTAAACAGATGATAAACTGCAATGTGTTACACACAAGGACTAGAATTTGTATACATGGACTGTGTTTTGTAAATCATATAAAAAGCATATATATCAACTTTTAGCAACTTCAAAAACACATTCATAAATTGTTTATTTAAAGTGACGTTTCAAATTGTACACAAGTAATTCATATAAAAACAAACTAAACAGGAAGTCTGTACAAAAATAAATCTGAACCACTGGAAATGTTACAGTTTCAATTTGATGGCAGAAACTTCCTTGTGTTTTTTTTTCTTGGCTGCATCGTTCTTGGCTCCCTTGAGCTGCCTCTTCACCTGATCCTGCAGCTCGGAGAAGAAGGCCTGAGAGGATCGCAATGCTTTGTCCTTCCCCTCATCCTGGTGAAAACAGAAGAGTTCAGAAATGCAAAAACACAAGACAGTTCACTGGCCAAACCCTGACAGCTTGCCACCTCATGGGAGCAGTACTGCAGAATCTGTGCAAGAAACCTGATTGCAATTCAAACGCAATTTAATAGTCAGCTAGACTGTTTAAGTGAATGAGTACTGGGCATATGCATACTCAGCGATAGCTAGTCCATGAATCACGTCTAGTGACTTTTGCAGAGTCAGATAAAACTTCTAGTGAAGCAATACAGAGGACAGCAGTTTATTTTAGGCATTGTTAAAGATCAAGGTCTTTGTTTTTATTCCGCGATCTAACGTGTAGTACGGAAATTTGAGGATTTGTTTGGCTTGTACTTTTATTCTGTAAAACCTTGAATATTTAATGCACTGTATAACTTGTGAATATTGTAAATCAGCAATCATTTTATTGATTTCAAGAATATTCTAGGATTTCAAAGTTGAAAGCCATTTTATTTAAACATTTTCTGAGAAATTTCGAAAGAAAGTTTTCAGAAGTCGACAACTGTCAATTAGAAGCTCAGATGAAGTTCAAAAATATACCACGTCAGTAGTTTCCTACCTTAAGCAAAGTAGTTTTGCCATCTTTAGCGAGTTTCTTCAGATTCTCAGCAGCCTCTTTCTTTGTGTATTTCAGGTTCTTCCCTTCGTTCATTTTCTCCCGCAGTTTCTGCCGTTTTTCTCTCTCTCTCTGTTTGAGCCGCTTGAGTATTTTCTTCTTTCTTCTCTCCCGTTTCTTGTCTGTTGCTGTTTTCTCTGCATCACCCTTAATGTCCCCAGCCTTGTTCTTTACCTGAAACATAGGTTAGCATCCATCAATGCACTGCATTTTTAAAGACCAATAATGTTTTTGTTTTTTTCCCCCCCACTGCCTATAAAATCAAAGTTTTCCCATAGTCAGTACCATCCAAGTGTTAACAGCGAGTGCTTGGCTAGCTTAAATCTATTCTGTCTCCGGAAGTATCCTCATGAAAGTAAAAACTTTTTTTTGTTTGTGTTTAATTATTTATTTACCTTCTGTATCAGTGACTACAGTGATTACACTATGTTTAAAAAAAATAGGACAGTTGCAAGATAACCTTAAAGAGCATTAGTGTGCCCAAAAATTAAAATAATACAAGTAATCTGCAGTTTTCACTGGTATTTTTTGTACTGTAGACAAGACTTACTTTGATTTCTTCTGGTGCAAGCAATGCCGCATTGCTGACACTCACTGGCGCCACCTCCTCCATAGTGATTGACGGCATGTTTGAAACTATCTTCACTTCTGGTGCAGGCTAGACAGGAAGGAAAACAAATTATATGATACACAAGGCCATATTTTGTGATCAACCTGTAAAAACATACAGCGAATACATATACTGGGAGTCTGGTCCAGAATTTTAACATCTGCATTAGGTATGATTACCTTAGCCAACCTATCTATTTTCTTTCTACATTAATAATGGGCTTGTGCCAAGTAAACTTACTAATTATACATTGTGATGTGATTGTAATTTCCTGTGAGGGGATTTGCTATTTTTTATATCAATGTTAAACAGGTTGACAAGACTAACACTGAAATAACTTTGGCGTTAAAACTTTAACAGCATTGCTCCCTCGGGTAAACCAGTAATAAAACAGGCCACTACACTTCCAGCATCCATGTATTTTGAAAAACGAAGCAGTTTATTTTCAGGCTGTTAAATGCCACATGGTTAAAGGTTCATTCTTCATTTATATTTATTTGTTGTGTCGTCAGCAGGAATTGTTGCAAAGCAAGCAAGTCTGTGTGTCTCTGAAAACCAAAGCATTTTTTCTCATTACAGTTTTAAAAACTGCTTTCACAAGAACAGCAGCAAGATACTGAAATGTGGCAGGTAATAAAGATCTTGTTCCGAGGGAGTTGCTGTGATTAACAACCAGATAATTCGGTCCCTAATCCCCAGTTATCCCTAATACTGCTTTTATATGTCTATTACTAAACTAAACATATGATTGGCTTACTGAAGTCTACTTTAACTCATACAAGTTGGTTAGATTTTTAGTTTTGGGTCAACACAGACAGTGTACTTACAGGTTTTGGTATGAACTGGAAGTTAGAAAGAGCATCCAGCTTCAGGAAAAGGGAGTCCATCATTTTCTGAATTTCCAAATGTGCTGGATTCTCTTCTTCCTCTGCCTTTTGCTGTAATTTTTTTTTTTTTTTTTTAATTAAATAAATAAATAAATAATAAAGATAACACATTTAAATATACAATTAAGTCCAGTGTACAGTGATTAAAGTGCTTGTTTTGAGATCGTGCAGTATTAACTCTTTAGATGGTTAAGTTGGCTACAATATTTTATTTAGCTACAGTTAATTATTCTGCTACCTGTGTCTGCTTCAGGTACTCCTGCTCATACACCTCTGCAAGGCTGAGCTTGCTCTTCTCATGGGTCAGAGTCAGTCTCTTCTTGTATTCAAAGGCATCCTCTTTGGGCTTTTCTTTACGGACCACATCATCCCAAGCCTTAAATGAAGATCAAAAAAGACAAAAATATAAAAAATGTATTTCTGTTCTGTGTAAAGAGTAACATCTCTCAGTCTCAGCAGGACTTTAATATTACAAGAAATATAAATCATGAAACACTGAAAGTTTGCTCAAGAGCAAACATCACTTTACAAAGAAAAAACATTGGGACTTCAGTGAACTAACCTGGTCCTTGATCCTCTGTTTGATGATATCATCTAAATAAAGTGTGGTCTCTTCTGTGATCACAGGGGCTAGAAAGAGAGCAGTTTCAAAGTAGAATTATGACAATCCTTTTTATTTAAAGAGCTCAGCCA